>NC_080418.1:74131061-74358561 GCF_029873635.1 Malania oleifera | reverse complement strand
TTACCCCCTTGGGTCCGGACTAGGATTGGATAGGCCAATCGTACTACAGATGCGTTTAGTTTTCATCTAACGATAGGCCAGCCATGGTTAGATCCCGTATATGGGCCGCACAACTCGGTCATGTGGGGTGAATACATGATGATGTGACATGAATATCCTCAAGATGGTTTCTTATTACAAACGCGATAATTATATGTTATAATATGATGAATAGCCTTGAGTTACATATGTGTTGTGCTATATGCTGGTGGATACTCATGGGCTAGAATATGAATATGAGAAATGAAATGAAAAAGGAACAACCATAAGTTATAGACGCGTTGTGTTATATACTGGTTGATACTCATGGGCTTGAATATAATTGTGAGAAACGAAAGCTTATGGAAACATGTTGATATATGATTATGAGAAATGATATGAAAGTTTATGAAACTATGATTTATAGGTAAATATGATTATAAGTACATATCTGTATGTTTTTCTCAGTTGATATAATTATTTAAATGGATGTGTTATGATATAACAAAACTCATGTTGCCACACACTGTCAATAATTTATTCCATCTTACTAAGAGGTGTCTCTCCTAGATTTTAAACATGTCAGGAAATCAGGATAGACAAGCAGAGAGAGCTCCAAGGTAAAGGATATTTAGCTACCCTAGTATTCAGGGTAAGTGTTTAGAGTTGGGGATATGTTTTGAATAACCTCTAGAGTATTTTATGAATTTTAGGGATGTATATATATATATATATGTTGAGGTTATAACACTCTGGTATTGCATATGGGACCCAGACACTTTGTGTATTCCACTACATGGATTGTATGTATTGATGGACGGGCTACTTGCTACCCCACTTTGATTCGAGTCATATTGATATATGGTATCATATGTATTTGATAGATTGATTATTATTGTTTAATGTATGAAAAAAAATGGTTCAAAAATCGGGTCATCACATTTTGGTATCAAAACCTAACTTGCTAGGTTCTGCAGACTTTAGCAAAGTACAATATCAGAGTATAGGAATATATCTTGATGAGAGTAGGAGATGGGTAGATTGGGATATGAGTCAGTCATTGTTGGAGGATAAGATTGAAATATAGAGTTCTATCTTATAATTTGGAGGCAAGAAATTCCGTGGTGGTTTCTGTGATTTTCCTAGGGTGATAATTTTAGGAAAACCATGGTAAACTATCGCCAGTTCTTATTTTTGAGTGGTAAGACTAAATCTTAAATTGGGAAATATGATGACGTTAAGATGAATGGATGTAGGAAAATATCTTATGGTTCTTAGTTTGATGAGTGTATTGGTTGTGTTGTGATGATAGAGTTCTAGGACCGTTTTGTTCCATTTTCAGGATAGACCCTAAAAGTAGTAATGCACATGTTGGAGGTGATAATACAGGGCCTTCTAGTATGAGTGATGGAGAATCAGATGTGGTGCTACGTAGTGCCACCCAGCAAGTGATGGAAGAAATGGCCAGGAATTCTGGGAAACGAGGCTGCACGATTTAACAGTTTACACGTATGAATCCTCCGTTATTCTTTGGAGGGGTCAACCCATTCGTGGCATAGAACTGGTTCAAAGAGATTGAGGAGACGTTGTCAGTTCTCCCTTGCATCGAGGAGTAGAGAGTATCATTCCCCACTTTTAAGTTGATTGGGGAGGCAAAATGATGGTGGAGATTAGCGAGATTGCTAGAGGAGTAGAGGCATGTGTCTATAGCTGTGACCTGGAGCCGCTTTAAGAAGATATTCTTTGAATGGTATTTCCCCACTACTACCCGAAATGCTAAAGCTGCGAAATTTTTGAATTTGACCTAGAGACATATGATGGTATAATAGCATGCCACTAGATTCATCGAGTTATCCCATTTTTCCCATACATAGTGCCAAACAAGGAAAAGAAGATGAAGAAATTCGAGAGCAGCCTGAGGCAGGGTATATATAAGCAGGTAGTGGATTTTCAAGTCTAGACTTTTTTCAGAACTAGTAGATAAAGCCATAGTTATAAAGACCAACTTATAGAGAGGTTCTGGGGCATAGAGTTAGAGGAAGAGGCCCACGCCTCTCGATTTTCAAGCACGTACCAACCGGGGCCCTTGAAGAAGGCATAGTGGTAGAGGAGGTAAAAGACAAGGGATGGGAGACCAAGCTATACAAGGGAGACCATTGTACCCTCCTTATCTTGAGTACCACAGGAGACATCCAGGAGAATTCTGGGTCAGAGAGGTGATTTTTTATCGATGCAATTGACTCAGACACATAGCACGAGGCTGTCGTGTAGCACTAGCAATGGGCCTCCTCCTAGTCTATATTGAGGAGATAACCAGGTCCCTCGAGGCGATCAGAAGAGGAATACCGCCCTAGTGCAGGTCTATGCTCTGACATCTGGAGACGTAGAGGCGGCCAACGATGTAGTGACAGGTATTATTTTAGTTTTTTCATATAAAGCTATTGTTTTATTTGATTCAGAGGCAGCTCACTCCTTCATAGCCTAAGAGTTTGTCAATCTTTGTGGAATAGAAACTCAGCCCTTAGATGCTAGTTTATCAGTGACTACGCCGATCGGGATTGTAGTGTTGTGTAGGAAGGTACTTAGAAACTATCCAATCTTTATTCAAGGGAAGTCCTTGCCAACTAATTTGGTAGTCCTAGACATGCATGGTTTTGAGGTAATTCTAGGAATGGACTGGCTGGCTAGTTGCCAACTATGCCAACATTAAATGCTATCAAAAGGAAGTAGTATTCAGACCTCCAGGAGAATAGGAGTACATATTTGTAGGGACATGTGTGCGCACCCCACCACATATATTATCAGCTATTCAAGCGAGGGCGTTGTTATTGAAGGGATGCCAAGGGTACGTGGTCTGTGTAAAAGAAGTGCTAGAAGGGGAATTAAAGTTGGAGGATATCCCAATAGTGAGAAATTTTCCTAATGTGTTTCTGAAGGATTTGCTGAGATTGCCTCCTGATCATGAGGTAGAGTTTGCTATTGACCTATCTTTAGGAACAGGGCCGATTTCTAAAGCTTTGTATAGATTGGTGCCAAAAGAAATAAAAGAGTTGAAAGAACAACTATAGGAATTGTTAGACATGGGGTTTTTCAAGCCTAGCGCATCACCCTGGGGAGCGCTGGTATTGTTTATGAAAAAGAAAGATGGATCGATGAGAATGTGCATCAACTATAGAGAGATAAATAAAGTGACAATTAAGAATAAATACCCACTTCCCCACATTGATGATTTGTTTGACCAGCTTCGAGGGACACAGACTTTCTCCAAGATTGATCTACGATTTGGGTACAATCAGGTGAACGTTAAGGCAGAGGATGTTCTAAAGATAGTGTTCCGAACTCGGTATGGTCATTTTGAGTTCCTGGTTATTCCGTTCAGACTGATGAATGTTCTTGCTGTATTCATGGACTTGATGAATAGGGTATTTTATCAGTACCTATATAAGTTTATTGTGGTTTTTATTGATGATATTCTGGTGTATTCAAAGAGCCTCGAAGAGCGTGAGGATAATTTGAGAATAGTTTTACAAGTGCTGAGAGAAAGAAGGTTGTATGCCAAGATCAAGAAGTGTAAATTCTGGTTTAAGAAAGTCACTTTCCATGAACACGTGATATCAAAGGGTGGTATTTCTGTAGATCTGAGTAAGATTGAAGTGGTAGTGGACTAGGAAAGATTGAAAAATGTGTAAGTGGTCAGGAGTTTCTTGGGATTGGCAAGATACTATCTCCGGTTTGTAGAGGGATTCTCTAAATTGTCAGGTCCTTTGAAAAAATTATTCAAGAAGGGTGTGAAATTTGAATGGATCGATGAATGCAAATGAAGTTTTCAAGAATTAAAGCAACAACTCATCACTGCACTGATTTTGACAATTCCTTCAGGAGAAGAGGGTTTTGTAATTTAAAGTGACGTGTCACACAAAAGGCTCGGGTGTGTGCTAATATAACGGGGGAAAGTTGTAGCTTATTGTTGGAATTAGTGTATTCCCAAAAGGGGGGGTGAATTGGATATTTAAAAATTTTATGCCTAGGTATAACTATCTAGCAGCAGTATATACAACCTAGGGTCTATCTATGGAATTATAAACCCAATCATTTACAATAATAAATCACAAACATTCAAGTGCTGAAATTTAAATTGTGGAAATCAAAAGCATACACAGGAAATGTTATCGAGGTTCGGCCAATACTGCCTACGTCCCCGCCTTGAGCTCACAAGCAAAAGGGTTTCCACTACAACTTACTTAACGGGTGGATCGGCACCGTTTACAACACCTTACCAAGATGGTGCACCTAACTTTCCTAACCGAGTCAAAACCAATCTAGGACTTTTCACAGGGTAAGTCTCCCTCTTCAGGCCCACGCCTAGAATACAATCAATTACAATACAAGATGTGTACTGATTATGCGCCGAAACTGCGTAATTGAACGTTTAACCCGAGCTTTATGATTTATATTTTTAATTAAATGTCTAAAATTGTCTGATATTCTAATAAAGTGCCAAAATCATCATTCTTGAACTTTATTGCACTATTTATGAAGTTTTGATAATTTTTTGTCGCAGGAAAATTCCCGGGAATCAAAACCGACACCTGTTCGTGTTGTATGCATAACTTTTTCGTCCGAGCTCCGATCAAGACCATTCAAATTTCTGGAGAAAGAGGAAAGGATCATATAAAACTTTTGTGTTTTGAGTTTTGTGAGATACGAGCTCCAGAAGAGTAGAATTTGCAACGAACAGAGAACAAATAAAATGAAAAAAAAAAAAAATTAAAAAAATGGATAGTTGATGTGACCCGGCCATGCATAGCCGGGTCGGGTAGGCTAATTAGGTAGGGCTTCTTCTTTCCCTCTCCTGAACTCCCTCTGTCCCTCTCAATTTATTTTCTCCACTCTAACCACCTTAGCTTCACCGAACAACACCAGCCAGCAGCAGTCCCTGCTGCCTGCAGCTCCATCTCCACCCCAAACCAGTAGCAACCGAGCACAACACAGCCTCCCTACTGTCCCCTGCTAGTCCACCCGAGCACACCAGTTGCTGCAACCTGAGGCAAAGCAGCAGCAAAAGTACCAGCAGCCAGCAACACAATAGAAACCTGCAGACTTGAAGAGCCCTTCTCGGCCAACACTAGCACCACCGAGAGCCACCACCATAGCAGTCCTCCTCAGCCGGAATTCCTCTGTTTCACGGCCAACTCCAACAACACAAGACTCCTGCCGACCATTGTCTGTTTTATACTCTTTCTCTCTCTCCTCTTTCTTCTTTTCTTTTCTTCCATTTAATTTTCATTGCAACTTAATGTTTTGTTTTTTTTTATTTGTTTGTTTAGTTATTTATTAAATTCTTGAAGAGTTTATTTGAATATTGTTCAAGTGGTTTTAATTTCTTTTGAAGTTTAATTCTCTCTTTGTTTACTTATCTTGTTTTTAATTCAAGTTATTATTATATTTAAATTAGTGGCTTTTTATCATTCTTTCAATTTAAATTCCGTTTTATTTCTTGAAAAATAATAATAAAGAAAAAGAAAAAAATAACATACAGAGTTCGTGTTTTTATTGTGTCCCATTATCGTTTAGGTTGATTGATATTTTAATTTTAATTTGCATTCTTGATTCGTGTTAAAGATCCCATTTTTATTGCGCACGTATGTGTTGATTGAGTTTCCATAGTGTGTCTTTAATTCCATGATTAATGTCACCATTTTTAATTAGAGCGTGTTTCGATGTTTCCTTAGGTAGATTAGAGTTTCCATTCTTGCATGTTTTAGTTCCATGTTTTAGGTTTTCCATTTTTATTAACGCGTGTCCCAATGTTTCTTTAAGTAAACTATGATTTCTATTCTTGTTTCTTTTATTTAATATATGTTAGTTTTAGGGTTTTTAAATTACGTGTCATCTAATTCGGCAAAAGTAAAATTGAACAACTGTTGAAAAACCCGAATCTGAACCGAGTTCAGTGCATTTTTAGTTTCGATTGGAAGAACGTAAAATCTGAGATTAAAAGCATTTACTGAGGAGATGATCTAGCCCTTGGGCTTAATATTACATGACAGAACTCCTATACTTGGGATAGCTTCCGAGCTGCTCATTTTTCGAGTGAGTCAAGTTTTTTGCGCCGTTGCCGGGGAATGTTGTTCTTACTCTCAAATTTGCGTTTTTTTAGTCATCTTTATTAGTTTTAAGAAAAAGAAAAAAAAAATCAGAAAACAAAAAAAGAAAAAATTTTGAGTTTTGAAAAATGGCTGCACCTGCACCACGCACGATAATGGATTTTATGTAGCTTGAATATGCCACTGCATCCTCTTCTACTATTTTGCCTTATGATGAGCTTAATTTCATGATGCAGCGCGGGAGGACGTCACTGCTACCTGAGTTCTATCGGACGGAATCTGAGCGCTCATATCAGCACTTAGCAGAGTTTGAATTAACCTGCAACATGTTTTTCTCTCATGCTAGAGCTGACGAATCTACTAGACTAAATTTATTTCTTACTACTTTGCAGGATAGGGCACTGATTTGGTTTCATTCCTTGAGACCTCACTCTATCACTAATTGGACTGATATGGAGCGTGAATTTCTGCATGCATTTTGTCCCTCACAGAAAACTCAATTTTTGCAGGAACAGATTCTTAATTTTGTGCAGCAGGATGATGAGACATTTAGGGCTTGCTGGGAGCGATTCAAGGATCTACTAAGCACTTATCCACATCACGGCTTTGACTCATGGAGGTTAGCTGATTATTTTTATACTGCTCTTACCCCTGATTGCAAGTATTTTGTCCAGACTATGTCTTATGGAGAGCCCGTCAGCGAGGATCTAGATAAGGTATTATCATTCTTTGATTACTTAGCTGACAATGTCCCACAGTGCAATACACGATACACTCAGGCACCCATGACTGCACACCCTATCAGCACAATTAGTGGTGACGATGCATATGAACCACCAGAATACCCAGATATTCCTCCGCCTCATTACCAGCCACAACAGATCCCTCAGAGTTGTATGCCATTAGAATTTTTGGAGGATAGCATGACACAGATGGCGAACATGCTCCAACAATTCATGCAAACTCAAGTCGATCATAATAATGAATTGTGGGATACCATTAATGCGATAAGCACACAGTTGGACATCTTAGAAAATGAGGAAACACTCGCAGAACTTCAGCCTAGTTCTTAAGAGTACCAGCAACCGCAACAACAAATACATGATGTTTCTCTTGAGACAGCAGAGGCCACCATCACCTTCAGTAGCGAGAAAGACAATCCCCAATCTGAAATGCTCATCGCCGAGCAAATAGTTGTCCCAATATCGGAAGTTATGACTGAAATAGATGAATTCAAAGAAAAATCAGAGGAAACGAACCCAAAAGCGGAACAATTAGTTGATGAGGATACTAACACTCATATGGAGTACCAACCTGTGGTACCTCATACTCTGAGCTCAGAAATCGTGAAACCGTCACTCTCGCCTGAATCAGATGTTAAGGAGCCTAGTGTGGAGGCAGACTCCTGCAGTGGTATGATGATATGTACACCCGATAAAGAGGGTGACCAGTTTGGTGAGCATATAATTTTCAAAGAACCAGGTAAAACCTTTAATGTTAATGCTTCTGAAGAACTGCAGGTAATTATTCCGATCACTTTCTCTCAACCGTTAGTTCGTAAAGAAGCACATTTCCTGGACACGATGTTGAATAAAGACCATTTTTTATCCACACATGAGGGTCAACCTGCGCACGTATTGTTTGGTATTTTGACACACATTAATTTATCTGAGGTTGATTTTCGTGCAGGTATGACGACTGATCGATTGTGGGGGCTTAAATTTGGAGAACCGCCGATGCAATTTATAGACCTGCAGCCACCAGACGAAATTCCTTCAGAGCCTCCGCCAAGACAATTGTGATGTTTTTTTTTTCCTTCTTTTCCTTTTATTTTATCTTATTTTATTTTTAGTTAGTTTTCAGGTCTATTTTCTCGTAGTTCGATCTTTGTTTTCCATTATTTCGCCACTCAGGTACGCCTTATTTTTCCCGTGCACGGTATTTTCTATTTCTCCTATGCTTTCACATTGAGGACAATGATCCACTTTAGTTGGGGGGGGAGGGATGAGCATTCGCATGTGACATTGTGCACATACACGTACCGGGTTTTATATTTCAAAAAAAAAAAATTCAAAAATACAAAAACACAAAGAAGAAAAATAAAAAAAAGAGAGAGAAAGAAAGGAGGAGTACTGAAGGATTACATTGTACTATGTCATGCTTAACACTGACTTATACCTTTCGCATACTTGCGTATAACTTAAGAATGACACACTTGAGTCAATCATGTATAGTTTTCTCTTTATATGATCTTATGACTCCATGAAGAATCGATTGGTAGTACATTTATGTTAATTTGACTATATAATTTCCTGTATTTACATGGCATCTCACGAGGCTGAATAAACACATTCACGTGATTCATTGCACTTAGGGTTTCTTATGAGCACTGAGAGAGCACCCGTGGCGACTATGACACCTTGTGAGATATCCTTGAGCTATTTATTGTCCTTTTGAGCATCAATATCAAATCAGAGTTCACAGAACTCAATTCTATTTTTTTGGATGATTCCTTGTACACTAGTATTTGTTTTTGATTTGCTAGCCTAGAGGTGACACCTAGTGGGGAGATAGAAACCTAGGTCTTGTAGCCTACTCAAAATGTGAAGGCTGAGCCACCCCTAGAGATAGACTTACTTCATGAACTCCTATTCGAGTTCAATTCCCATTGATGGTATGAAGATTACAAAAGAAGTGTTAATATTGTCCTTATTGCTCAAGAAAAGACAGAAAATAAAGAATGAGCAGAAAAAAGAATAAGTTACACATGTGCATGAAATGAAAAGTCAATGTCGGCCCAAATACATATCACAAAAAGTCAAGGACGACACATATTTTCCACGTATGAAGATGCTTTAACCGGTTAATGCCTTAGATGTATTCACGACAAGTTTGTGAATGAGTTGATCTAGGGTGGTCTCAGTTAGATATGGCGAGTAGGTGAGAAGATGCTAGGGTGAAGGACCCGACACCTCATAGATAGGCTAGATCCTTTCCAAACTAGTCTACTCCATATACTTAGCGTTGTTCCTTTTAATATGTGGGATGTTTGATCGCAACACTCCTCCTCACATATGATGAGTGAACCCATTTTCTTTGAGTGTTTTTGAGGGTATACCAGTTAGGCCGAGTCAAAGCGACCGTTCTGTAGGTGTCCACTGGCGTCCTAGGTGCACTGAGTCACACATATCACACACACCTCGAGAGTTTACTTGTTTATACTCAAACTTATATGATTGCATTAACTCTGAATGTGCCTCTAATTAACTTCATGTGAGTATACTGCTCTTAAATGACATATAAATGATGAAACTTGCATGGGTGACGTGTTTTGGAGTCGTGTGCATTGAATATGAACGAGCTTGTGTGAAATTCAGTTATGTTCTTATATGTGAAGTGGTATAATTATGTCCCATGTGCATTAATTTCATGATTATTGGAGTATGTAGTTGTAGATACCACCCTGAGATTCATTCACGTCATTTGCTAGAGACTAGCAAAACGTTAGTTGGGGGGTGTGATTATGCGCCGAAACTGCGTAATTGAACGTTTAACCCGAGCGTTATGATTTATATTTTTAATTAAATATCCAAAATTGTCCAATATTCTAATAAAGTGCCAAAATCATCATTCTTGAACTTTATTGCACTATTTATGAAGTTTTGATAATTTTTTGTCGCAGGAAAATTCCCGGGAATCAAAACCGACACCTGTTCGTATTTTGTGCATAACTTTTCCATCCGAGCTCCGATCGAGACGATTCAAATTTCTGGAGAAAGAGGAAAGGATCATCTACACTTTCGTGTTTTGATTTTTGTGAGATACAGGCTCCAGAAGAGCAGAATTTGCAACGAACAGAGAACAAATAAAATGAAAAAAAAAAAAAAATTAAAAAAATGGATAGTTGATGTGACCCGGCCATGCATAGCCGGGTCAGGTAGGCTAATTGGGTAGGGCTTCTTCTTTTTTCTCTTTTTAAATCCCTCCTCCAGTGCAGCCTCCTCTCACTCACGCTGCCTCTGCTCCTCTCTTCTTGTTCTTCTTCTTCTCCTCTTCTCTTTTTCTTCTTTGGTTTTGTTTTTTTTTTTTTCAGTCCATTGCAGTTTCTCTTTCTCTTTTTTCCTCTTTCTCTATTTCCTTGCCTCCTGCCTTCTTTCCCTCTCCCGAAGTCCCTCTGTCCCTCTCAATTTATTTTCTCCACTCTAACCACCTTAGCTTCACCGAACAACACCAGCCAGCAGCAATCCTGCTGCCTGCAGCTCCATCTCCACCCCAAACCAGCAGCAACTGAGCACAACACAGCCTCCCTGCTGTCCCCTGCTAGTCCACCCGAGCACACCAACTGCTGCAACCCGAGGCAAAGTAGCAGTAACAGTACCAGCAACCAGCAACACAGTAGAAACCTGCAGACTTGAAGAGCCCTTCTCGGCCAACACTAGCACCACCGAGAGCCACCACCATAGCAGTCCTCCTCAGCTGGAATTCCTCTGTTTCACGGCCAACTCCAACAACACAAGACTCCTGCCAGCCATGCTCTGTTTTATACTCTTTCTCTCTCTCCTCTTTCTTCTTTTCTTTTCTTCCGTTTAATTTTCATTGCAACTTAATGTTTTGTTTTTTTTTTATTTGTTTGTTTAGTTATTTATTAAATTCTTGAAGAGTTTATTTGAATATTGTTCAAGTGGTTTTAATTTCTTTTGAAGTTTAATTCTCTCTTTGTTTACTTATCTTGTTTTTAATTCAAGTTATTATTATATTTAAATTAGTGGCTTTTTATCATTCTTTCAATTTAAATTCCATTTTATTTCTTGAAAAATAATAATAAAGAGAAAGAAAAAAATAACATACAGAGTTCGTGTTTTTATTGTGTCCCGTTATCATTTAGGTTGATTGATATTTTAATTTTAATTTGCATTCTTGATTCGTGTTAAAGATCCCATTTTTATTGCGCACGTATGTGTTGATTGAGTTTCCATAGTGTGTCTTTAATTCCATGATTAATGTCACCATTTTTAATTAGAGCGTGTTTCGATGTTTCCTTAGGTAGATTAGAGTTTCCATTCTTGCATGTTTTAGTTCCATGTTTTAGGTTTCCCATTTTTATTAACGCGTGTCCCAATGTTTCTTTAAGTAAACTAGGATTTCTATTCTTATTTCTTTTATTTAATACATGTTAGTTTTAGGGTTTTTAAATTACGTGTCATCTAATTCGACAAAAGTAAAATTGAACAACTGTTGAAAAACCCGAATCTGAACCGAGTTCAGTGCATTTTTAGTTTCGATTGGAAGAACGTAAAATCTGAGATTAAAAGCATTCCCTGAGGAGACGATCTAGCCCTTGGGCTTAATATTACATGACAGAACTCCTATACTTGGGATAGCTTCCGAGCTGCTCATTTTTCGAGTGAGTCATGTACAAAATATATGCTTCTTAACCAAGCAGATTTGTACCAGTATTAATCAATGCACACCAATAACGTAAGAACTATAAGCTCAATTCTATATGTATGCAATCAACACTCAAAGTGATGTCTATATTCAATCAAGCATAAGAGTGTATCAAAAGGCTAATCTTTGAAACTAAGTATAGATGTAAATCTTAATCACAGTTTAGAGTTTCAAAGATTTGTACCAAGAGTATTCTAAATATCTCTAAAAAATATTTTCTCAATATTCAAGCACAAGAGATATTTGAAAAAATGAGCTTGTGATTTATTAAGTAAAATTGGGGGAAAAATCTATGCTTAACTCTCAATCCAAAATCAAACAAACAATGTATACAATGAGAGTTTCTAGCAAATGAGAATGATGAATAACCACTCACAGTACTCTCACAAAGTTTGGTTTAGCAAAGGAATGATAGTATGTGAGGGTATAGGGTTTGTATTTGGGAAAATCTCTCTAAAAAATACAAACGATATTTTTCTAATCAAAGTGCTAATCAATTTCTAATATGAGCAAATGAACCCCTATATATAGAGAAGACCTAAATTATAACCGGTGGGGATACATAGGAAATAATTAAATTTGTTTTATAAACGTTTAAGATAATTAAACATGTTTAACCCCAATTAACCGCAGCAAAATTTAAGCCAACCCAAGAGTTTTGATCTATTGAGTTATAGGTTCGGTCACCCAAATAGACACAATAGAAAAAGTGAATTTTTCGAGTTCGGGTGCCTGAATTAGGGTTCGGTTTGCTGACCTAGGTGATTTTCCATTTTGTTCGAGGTTCGGTCACCTGAGGGTGATTTGAACGTGAATGTTTGGGCACCCGAGTTGTTGGAAAAGGTAAGGGTAGATGTTCGGTTGACCGAGGATGGTAGATTCCCTTTGGTTTGGTTGCCCGAAGTCAGGTCAACACATTGACTATTCAATTGTTCGATTGACCGAAGTGTTTTGAACCCCAAGGTTCAGTCGCCCGAAGCTCTATAATTTTCATACCTTAAGTCCCTTTTCAATTCAATAGTTTCCCCTGATACTATATGTGATAATGGGGATTAACCTAAGTTCTTGTGCAAGGACCTAGGGTCTTTTCTAAGGCATTTTCAAGTTCGCCTAGAAACCTGGCATCGGTTAACCAAGTCAGCCCTAAAGTCATTTGATTAAACTATAGTCTGTCAACGGCATTACTTAGCTTATATATCCTACATGCATGATATGCACTAATTATTATAGACCATGGCATATAAAATATTATAGACTCGAATGAATGAAATATAAATTACAAACAATAAACAATTCGGTCTTCATTTTTTTTTGAGTCTCCATATACACCATATGATATTGCCAATTCATGCAAGACTCAAGCTACACACAAACTAGGCAAACATTAATTACCTTGTATTTGTCATTATGAAAAATGATGTAGGACTCAAAAGGTCAACACTTATGCTACACGGCAGCTCAAAGAGTATGAAAAGAATTACCCTACCCATGATTTAGAGTTAGCAGTGGTGGTTTATGCGTTGAAAATTTGGAGGCATTATCTGTATGGAGGGAAGTGTGAAATATTCATAGATCATAAAAGTTTCAAATATTTCTTCACATAGAAGGAGTTGAATATGAAGTAGAGGAGGTGATTGGAATTGATTAAAGATTATGACTGCATGATTAGTTACCACCTAGGAAAAGCTAATGTGGTAGTTGATGCTTTGAATTGGAAGTCAGGAAGTGCCTCAGTATTAGCAGTAGTGGTGCAACATCAGATCATAATGGGTTTAGAAAGACTCAGGGTGGAGTTGGTAGAAGGAAATCACTAGGCATTCATCGCCAATCTAATACTTCAGTCCACTTTACTAAAGAGGATTAAGATTGCACAAATGCAAGATACATAATTGGTAAAGATTAGGGATAAGTGCAGTGGGAATAGGAAATAGATTTTAATATTTTAGATGATGGAACTTTGAGATTTCGTACCAGATTATGTGTACTCGATGACACATAAATTAGAAAGACTATATTGGAATAGGTGTATCGTTCCCTTTACACAGGTCACCCAGGAAGCACTGAGATGTATAGATATCTAAAGGAATCTTTCTGGTGGGGCAATATGAAAAGAGAGATTGCTTGATATGTGGAATAGTATTTGACATGCCAGCAGGGTCATTGCAACCACTTCATATTCCAGAATAGAAATGGGAGCATACCTCTATGGATTTTGTTATAGAATTTCCATTGGCACTGCATAAGCAAAACACCATATGGGTGATCGTGGACCATTTGACCAAGAGTGCCCATTTTCTTCCAGTCAGGGCTAACTACTCCATGAGTAGGTTGACAGAAATATATATCCACGAGATAGTTAGACACAATGGAGTCCCAGTATCCATCATTTTAAACCGGGACCCACGATTCACATCTCAGTTTTGGAAGAGCTTACAGAGAGCTTTGGGGTCCTAGTTGACTTTTAGCATGGTTTTTACCCTCAAACCGATGGACAGACAAATAGGGCATCCCAAACATTAGAAGATATGCTTTGGGCTTATGTGTTAGATTTTGCAGGTAGTTGGATTCAGTACTTGCCACTTGTGGAGTTTGCTTATAATAATAGTTACTAGGATAGTATTGAAATGGTATAGGATAAAGCATTATATACCAGAGGTACCCACGATTATTTAACGAGGGCCAATGCTAGTCAGGTAACCGTGACAGTTTAGTTGGTTGCTTGGTTACTTTATATATAGACTTGTTTAGTGTTGGTTAGCAAATTTCTAGAACAAAATTTTTATAAGGAGAGGAAAATGTAACGACCCCAAAAATAATATGTTAGTAAGCGTGATCCTAAAAAATAATTAAAAATTTAATTTAAATTAAATTCATTAATTAATAAGAATTATTATTTTAATAATATGATTATTAACAATATAACATAATATAATATAATATTATACTATAACTGATATATATATATATATATATATATGTTAAAAGTATATAATATAGTATAATATTATAATATAAGTATTATATATATATCAATCTTGAAGCCACTGGATGCTTCTTGACATTTTGAATTACAATTCAAGCCTAGAGACGTCTCTCTCTCTCCTCAACCCCTCTCCCCCTCTCCTCAATTTCCACTACCAAACGTGTGCCGATCGAAGAACGAAAAATACCCTTGGGTTCCAAATTCAATCCTCAACAAGTTAACCGGAGTGGATTTGTCGTAGGGTCATCGTAGGCCCCATTTCAAGGATAAGGCAACTCTCTCTCTCTCTCTCTCTCTCTCTCTCTCTCTCTCTCCTAAATTTCCTTTTAGATCTTCAGTTAAATTGACGATCAGATGCGATATCAGGGTCCCAACTTCCGTCCTCGTTGTTTTAATCGGAGTGGATTTGTGATTTGGGCTTCCTTAGCACCACTCCAAGGCTAAGGTGAAGAGTACAAATTATGTCTGTTGTTTTAAAAAATTTAAATGATTAAATTCTAGTATTTAATTATTAAATTGTTCTATTTTATTATATTACATTTTTTGAAATATTCTTAGGATTAAATTAAACTACAGGATTTGATTAAATAGATTTTTGGGGAATATTTTGGAATTAGTTAAACTGCGGGGATTTAATTATATTGGTGTTTTTAAATATGCTAGAAATTAAATTTAAATATGGGAGGTGGATCAAACCCGCGTTTTTAGAATTTAACCGGTTAATGGAGCGTACGAGCCTAGGAATATTAAGATAATTGTAATTCTGGGGTTGAGCTGGTGAAACTAGGAAAATATGATTTCATGGTTTTGAGCTCCAAATGATGTGGGCGTTGGTTTAGAGATCCTAGCAAGCACCCTTTCAATAAGTAGGTAAAGAGAATAAATTATAACATATATTTTTGGGAAATTAACTCGTTGACTTAAAATATGTGAAATTGAGAATACTATATATGGTTTTGGGAAAAATTATGTTATGGATATTTTCCTTATGATTATTATATTATGATTGTCAGTCTAGAATTGTGTGGCATGAGGAATACGAAATAACAGTTTTATATTGGGAATGTGATTGATATTGAAATATATGATTTGTACTGAGAAATGATGTATGAGAAACACATATATGATTTTATATAGTAATGAAGTTATGAAATATACAGATATGATAATATAAGATATACTGATATGTTTTATACAGCTATGAAGATATGAAAAACCCATATATGTTTTATATAGATATGATGACATGAGATTTATATAAAGATATGTTTTCTAATACAAAAATAATGATATGAGAAATATAGATATTTTTTATACTGAAATGATGATACGTGATATACACAAATGTGTTTACATAGAAATGATATGTGATATAAATAGAGACATTTTATATAGAAATGATAAGATGAGAATTATATAGATATGATGAGATATACAAATGTGATGAAAAGTGAATAGAGAAATGTAGAAATGAGACCTTGATGGACCAGAGATATACAGGGAGCATGCTACCGTTGCTAGCATATGTGTTAGTGTAATTGCACGTCTTGTATAGAGTGTGGCAAGAGAGTAGATTGGGCATGTGAGGAGTAGAGTTACCCCCTGGGGTTCGGACTAAGATTGGGAAGGCCAATTTTACTATAGACGCGTTTAGTTTTTATCTAACCTGGTAGGCCAACCATGGTTAGGTCTAGCTTGCGGGCCGCACAACCCAGTCATATGGGGTGAATACATGATGATGTGACATGAATATCCTCAGGATGGTTCCTTATTACAGATGCGATAATTATATGTTATAATATGATTAACAGCCACGAGTTATAGATGCATTGTACTATATGCTGGTGGATACTCATGGGTTAGAATATGAATATGAGAAATGAAATGAAATGAAAAATGAACAGCCATAAGTTACAAAAGCATTGTGTTATATACTAGTGGATACTAATGGGCTAGAATATGATTGTAAGAAACAAAAGCTTATGGAAACATGTTGATATATGATTATGAAAAATGATATGAAAGTTTATGAAACTATGATTTATATATAAATATGATTATGAGTACATATCTGTATGTTTTTCTTAGTTGATATAATTATTTAAATGAATGTGTTATGATATAACAAAACTCATGTTGCCACACACTGTCAATAATTTATTCTGTCTTACTAAGGGGTTGTCTCACCCAGAATTTAAACATTTCAGCAAGCCTGGACAGACAAGCAGAGAGAGCTCTAAGGTAGAGAATATCTTGTTATCCTAGTATTCAAGGTAAGTGTTTAGAATTGCGGATATGTTTTGTATAACCCCTAGAGTATTTTATGAATTTTGGGGATGTATATATATATATGTGTGTGTGTGTGTGTGTGTGTGTTAAGGTTATAGCACTCTGGTATTGTATGTGGGACCCAGAAACTTTGTGTATTCCACTGCATCGATTGTATGTATTGATGGACAGACTATCTAGTACCCCACTTTGGGTCAAGTCATATTGATATATGGTATGAGAGATATTTGATAGATTGATTATTATTGTTTATTATGTGAAAAAAAATGGTACATAAATTGGGTCATCACAGCTAGTAAGACACTAGGTTGTGAAATACTGACTTTGATTAAACTATGATACTTGACCTAGTAATTTTTAAAATACCCAATTCACCACCCCTCTTTATATTACACCTAAAATCACAACTACTACACTAAAAATATAGTTATTTACAATTTGGATGGAGAAAATGAAATTTTTTTCCACAACTAACAGACCTTTAGACTTTACAATTATTGTTTTGCTTCAATTTAAAATTCTAAAACACATGATCCATTAAGTTCATTCAATAAAAATAAAGTTGTTTACACTTTGGATGGAATTTCATAGTTTTCTTGACTTCACATGAGTCTATTGGTATTTTCAAATTTGTTTGTAAAAAACTTACATAATTCTTCTATGTTTAAGCTTAAGCGGTTAGCAAAATTAGTAAAAGGAGCGAAAAATTATGGCTAACTATTTTTAATATGCCTGAGTCTAAGGAGAAAGACTTGTTCGGTGTGGTCTTTTCACATAAGTTTCAAAACCCTTCAATCACAAATTGTCATGATAGTTTTTGGATCCACATGAGTAAAATGTGAGTTACGCTTCACTTTAGTGAGTCTAAACATTAATACAATAACTTGTAAATGGAGGATTTTGAATCCTACGTGAAAGGACCATCCCTTCCATGTTTTTCTCTAAGATTATAAATTATTTTTAGGAAATATAGGGGAATTCTACATTCGACCATTAATTTATATAAATTTATCACACATGATACCTAATCACAAAAGGTGCAAGTAAAATATTGAAATTGTTACATATTGTTTCCACTAATTTTTTGCCTAGTGAAATCATAAAACTGTCACTTCTATTAATAGAAACTTTCTTAGATTTTTAAAAATTAGAAGAAAATTTAAAGAAAATATTTTATATTTAAACTACCATGTCTTTATTTTAACAATCTTGCTCTCCAAAATTAAGACAAAACAAGTAAGGAAATGAATTTTTCACTCACAAAAATTTTAAATGGGATTTTGCAATGTGAAGGACATAGTTATATAGACGAAAGACATGTTTCAACAAACACACAAGGTAAGAGATTGAAATTAAAATGTATACCCAAGAGCGGGGTGAATTGGGTAATTAAAAATTTCTTAGCTAAATTTTAGATTACTTTAACCTTTTTTTAATTTAAATCACCACATCCACACAATCACAATATCTAAATAGCGATTGTACTATATGGTAGGGTTTCTTCTAGCCAAGGTTTAGGTCCTCAATTACCAAAAATAAAATTTATAAACCTAACTATTCCAAAGTTCAGTAGAACAGTGAGTAAGTCGGGTATTGATCCACATGGACTAAGGTACAATTATTCACCACTTCCAATCTAGTTTATGACAGCTTTGTGTAAAAGAAAGTAAAAAAGAGAGATTTTTAAAAGGTTCTTCTAACAATCTAGTAAAAGCTTGTAAATTATGTATTATCACTACTTCTACAAAGCGAATATAAGATCATAAATCACACCTACATTGTCATTTGGCGCAAGTTATTTTTCTGGTCAACTATCCGTCTTAGGCTAACGACTAACTGGACCATTCGAGGGTATAGAGTAGTGAAGGTGCACCAACCATTCAGAGTATAGTCAGGAACTAGGGTTACTCTATCTCAATGATCACGAATCCACCTCGTACATGAACCAAAACCTAATCCATCTAGATGATTGAATCCCTAACTAGGCTATCCTATCCCCTAGGGTATCATCAATTTCAAAGATTTAAACTTGCATGGTATTTAGATAAAAGCATGTAAAGGAAATCTTATAAATGAAAGCAGTAAAAAAGAGCATGTAAACGAAAACAGTAAAGATGGCTTCAATTGCAAACTCAAAAGTCTGTCACTAACAATCAAGAGTATAACCGAGAACCAGAACAAGAATTTAAATTGAAAACAGTAAATCTAATCTACTTTGGTTCTCATTGGCTTTCTAGGTCTGTCACTAATCCAAAAGAGGTCAAAGAGCAACCCTAAGCACATATTTGAAGCTATTATTTATACCCAAAAGGGTTTACAAGGTTCAGATTTCAAAATAGGAAAGTTTTGCCAAAATCTCGCATAGAAGATCGTCACTATACACCAAGTTACACCCATGCTTTCCCCTGGTCGCACCTTGGTTAAGGCTCACGGGAAATCAAGAATTCAAACTTTAGCATCTTTGACTTAGTCACACCAATAGGTCTTGTTAGTCGAGTTGCTGGTCGAGACTTGTAGGATCACAACTTCAATTTAGCTTCAGGAACTCAACTTGGTCACCCCTCAAGGTCTTCCTGATTGAGCAATTGGTCGAGACTCTCAGTATCTCTAGCTTAGCCAGCTTCAATATCTAGACCTAGTCGCCCCTAAGGGTCACTTGGTCAATCACTTGGTCGAACCTTGCAGAATTTCTTCTTTAGTTTGAACCTTGGAGTTTGCTGTGTGTGACCTGGTCGCCCCTTTGTGTTTTTCGTCGCACCACGTGGTCGAACATGATCTTCTTCTCTTTTGATACATTGAGGCTCTAGTGGCTTAGCTGAGCATTTGATTTGAGCTTTGTGCACTCCAATTATTCCCTTGGCTTCTCGTAATGCTTATCTCCTCAATTTTAACCTATTTTTCTTGAAAAACAAACAAACCTTGCATAACTCCAAACTATGTTAACAAAGGGTATATACAAGATAAAAGAAGACAAAAATAGGTAAATAGGGACCTAAAATAGTGCATTTTAGGGACTCATCATAACCCCCAACTTACACTTTGCTAGTCCTCAAGCAAAGAAAAAGTTAAGAAAACTATAAAATCCTATCTACCTCCTCTTTCACGGGAAACAAAGTTTCATTTACCATATGCAACAAGGCTTTAAACCCCTAGGTTGACCCTAGTGGATGAGTAGTAGTCTCGTGAGGGTTTCTAGGGCGATACCCACAAACACCAATCTCTGTGAACATCAGATAAGATTGCATGGAACACAATTTTTGACCTTATAGGTCTCGATTTTGATTATGACAAATACTCATAATATCTAATGAGTATATGAGATTATGTGCAAAAACCTCAATCGTCAAGATTAAGATGCACATAAAGTAAATGAAGCTTGAAGACCAATTTATATTAATGATTGTAATATATGTTTCTCCTGCGTAATTGGCCTGTAATAGTAAATTAGGATCTTTGGTTTGTAATAAGCACACACATCACATGCATGGTCTATTACGTAAGCTCAAACCAAGAATAACTCAAAATGACCTTAGAAAGACCTTAGGGTTTATCCTTCGGCCAACTGACACAAATTAGGGTCTTTGGTTGTAATAAAAAGACACATCACATGCATGGTCTATTACGTAAGCTCAAACCAAAAATAACTAAAAATGACCTTAGAAAGACCTTAGCATTTACCCTCCGGTTGACCGACACTGGATTTTTTTGTTGTCTTCAAAATAACCCAAAAAATGACCCTAGGACACTCACCTTTGTACTCATAAATGTTAGGCACTTAAATAGGGTGAAAGTGTATTGAATCAGGACCAAAATGCACACTTTGTGCACTTTTGGTCGACCGACCTTTGCAATTCATTCTGTTCCGATCGACCAAAACAGGTCTATTTCAACATTTTTTCCTCAGCCCGGTTTACCGAACCATTATACCTCAAACCCCTTGGTCGACCGAAACCTCCTGAGGTCAACATTTTGATTACCTGGTCGACCGAAACCTCCTGAGGTCAACATTTTGATTACCTGGTCGACCGAGCCCAAATTGCATTACATTTGTCTGGTTGACCGAGGGTCCTCAGGAAAAATCTCAACTGTCTGGTCGAACGAATCACCTAGTGCAAATCTTCCTGGTCAACCGAACCTAGATAAAATGGAAAAATCGCCTTGGACTTGTACGTCCGATTGACCGAGTCCCCAGTTCAAAAATGTTCCTATCAACCGAGCCATATGAACTTCGGTCGACTAAAAGTGTTTTGGTCGACCGGGTCTCTCAGGTTGCCCTGAATTTTTTATCGTGCTTAATTTTTTAAATAGGGTTAAAATAATTAAAAGGCCATTAATCTTTTCTAATAATCCCAAACATATCCCCAACTGTTATAATTCTTAGGGTGTCTATATATACCCCATCATTTGGGAAAATTAGCGACAAGATTAGCAAAACAAAGTAAAAAAATTTTCTCATGCCAAAAATCTTCCTACTGCTCATACTCTCTCTAAAACCACTCAAACTTACCTTCATTAATTCTATATATCATCTGTAAGTGTATTGAGTGTTGGTATTAAGAGGTTTGCTCTCTTATTGTTGAGTGTTTGAATCAATTTTTTATGAGAGCATAACCTAAGTGTTCTTAGGAGGCTTCACTCATAAGTCTATCCTAAGAAGACTTGTGTTGAACTTCCGAGTGTTGCATTCTCGTTGCAATAACTTAGGAAGTTTGTATTTGTCTTGGATTGCAAAACGTTTTCAAAACCTACTCAAATATCTTTTGGTATTTACATTGATATATTTGTGAAAAGATATTTGTGTTTGTGATATTGGTCTTTGTTGCAATATTTATTCAAATACATATCATTTTGCTGAATACAAAGATTACATATATCTTGCAAACCAAGCATATACACTATTCACATGATTGATATATTCTGCACTTTGGAATATTTAAAACTTGAGTGATATCTTTGTTTGAGCACCTTGATTGAGAATATCTTGAAATACAAAGATTGATTGTTGACACTCTCACGTATTCATTACGCTGATAGAAAATACATTTGAGAGTTGAACTATTTAGACCATACTGAGCTTACGTATTAAATCATTTATGGTGTATGTGATTGAACGCATTTGGGTACAAATATGCTTTACGTGAAAGCACTTTTTTGTTGTACCATTTGATTGTAAAATCTGAGTGATTCCAGGTGTGCCCTGAGGGGCCGTTAATCCAGTCTGGTAAGGATTGTTGTAAAGGTTGAGGTCAGCCCTGTGCTAATTGACCTAGTTTGTATAGGTGCCGCTCCACCCGTTTAAGTGAGCAAGTTATAGTGGTAATCCTTGTGCTTGCTAGCCATGGCGGGGATGTAGGCAATTGGCCAAACCTCGATAACATTTTTGTGTGTCGACTTTACTTTACTGCTTTCTGGTGCATGTGTGTTTGATTAAGTTGGTTTACTTACTTTCTTGTATATATTTATATGCTTGCACTAGACTGACCCTAGGGTTGTGAATATACTGGTGTTAGGTGATTAATCTAATGCTTAAATTTTAAAAATACCAATTCACCCCTCCTCTTGGGATCACGGTAAAGCTTACAACAATTATGTCATTTTACATACAAGAATATAACCTAATTACATGTAGGCTTTTCCATACATAACTCCATTATACACACAACTCCACAATAAATCACTCATCCAAGTCTCAACATTGTATAGCCATCAAGAAAGCATAACTTATAGCGAATCAACTAGAAATTTCAATTCAGAGTTAATATAGTCATATAAATTCAAGTATAAATAGGACAAATCATAAGGCATGTGTAAAGTGCATGATTCGTTACACTTGGATGACCCTTAGACACCTATAGAATGGTCATTTTGACTCAGTCTCACTGGTATACTCTAAGAAACACTCCAGAAAATAGGTTCACTCTCATATGTGAGGAAGATTGTCATGATCAAACATCCCACATATTTTGAGGAACTAATGCTAAAAATGGAGTGAACTAGTCTCATATGAAAGGGATCTAGCCTATTAATGAGATGTCGGGCTTTTCACCCTAGCGCTTTCTCACCTACTTGCGACATCCAACCAATAACACACTAGGTTGACCTATTCATAAACTCAGTGTGAGCACATTAGATGCATCGAGGAGTCAAAGAAACTTAAAACGTGCAAGATCATGTGTGTTGGGTCCCTAGCTTGACCCTTTTATATTTGGAGCAGGTATTCTTTGTGTTTTTCATTTCTTTTTTTCTCTTCTACTTATTCTTTTATGCATTTTTATTTCATGGTTAGTTAGGAAAATCATTACAACTTTTATGTCTTCATACCACCAAAGGAAAATTAAGATTGAAAGGAAGTCCATGAAATATGTCTATCTCTAGGGGTGGCTTCATTTTCACGTCTTGAGTAGGCTACAAGACCTAGGTTTACATCCTCACTAAACATCACCTCTAGGCTAGCAAATTCAAGAACAGAGACTAGTATACAAAGAAAATCCAAAAAGGGAAAGTTGAGTTCTGTGAACTTAGAGTTTGATGTCAAAAACTCAAGAAATAAATGAAAGGCTCAATAGTACCTCACAAGGTTCCATAGTCGCCATGATTGTCCTCTCAGTGCTCTCAAGGAACCCTAAATGATACGAATCACATGAAAGTTCGCCCTAGACTTGCAAAGTACCATGTGAATACAAGAACTTACAACCATAATAAAATGAATGAATCTTTAGACAATCCTCTTAGAGTAAGAAAGCACTATATTGACTATAGTATGTGAATCGAAGCACAAGTAACTCACTACATCGTTAGTGAGCATAACAAGGTCATTTAAATGATAGTCATATGTATTTAACTTGTAGGTAATAAAGATGTATGTAAAGGGTATAAACTATATTATCATTCATAAAATAGACAAAGTCACTGAAATTTTTTTAAAATCAAGTCATTTTTATGCTTATGTGCCATGTAGTGTTCCTACCCCCTACCCCTAACTTAAAACTTTAGTGTCCTCATTGAAGTGTGGAAACAAAGAACCTGGAAAGAAAGGGAAAGAAACACGACAAGGTTATATGAAACCAGTAAGTGTACTTGCATAAGTAATAAACATATAAAATCTAGAAATAACAGAAATATGCAATGATACACCCAAGCATAAAGGACATGTAGACCAAATGCACCATGTAATTTCATTAATCACGAAGGTAGTACAAAGTATAGAACATAAAAGAATTCATACATCCATTCCAAAAGCATGGTGATACATATAAGAAAGAAAAATACAAGAAATAAAATAAAATAAAATAAAATAAAACTAACAAAAGTGTGCAACGACACAGTACATATGTAGGTCACGCAAAAAGGATCATAGGTGGCCTGCCTTAAACCTAATATGAATTATAAGCGGAAGTAGAACCCGAATCAGAGTATGATGAGATTTATTCTACACAAGTAGTGCTGCCATCCCGTGCCAATTCCTCCAAAAGGTGACGTAGGTTAGGAGTAAAAGGGATAGGTGGCTCACATGACCAAAGGATCTGAAGTGGCGCTAGTTGGTG
Organism: Malania oleifera; assembly: GCF_029873635.1. Lineage (NCBI taxonomy): Eukaryota > Viridiplantae > Streptophyta > Magnoliopsida > Santalales > Ximeniaceae > Malania > Malania oleifera. The sequence continues at coordinate 74,334,172 of NC_080418.1, read as the reverse complement.
AGCGATGTCCGTTGAAGGCATCATGACAGGATCAAATGGCATGGTTGGCCATAATAAATGAAACATCAGCAGTTGAGGGAAATGTGGCTTCTAGAAGCCATATGGTGAGATTTGGGGGCTGCTAAGTAGTAGGCGGCGCAGAAAAATGCGCCAGGGGCAACAACACATCCTTAAAGTGCACTATAGGAGCTCATATCTCTTACAAAGTCCCTTCCTGCGCCCCTGGAGTCGCTTGATCCCTCGAAAAAGATCCCCTACTTGGCAGACCTTGAATCCAGTGTCGTTTGGTGGTGGAATGTTGGGAGCGATCTTGCTCCGAGCAGCCTTAGGCATAGGTTGGGGAGGCATAATCGAGGAGAGGTGAAACACTAAGTTAATAGGGATAGGGCGCTGCACCTGGTGGGGTATACCCTAGTGAAGCCAAGCTACCGGAGGTCATCAGATGCTCCGAGTTAGTGAAGGATGCTCAAGAAATTAGGGCGGAGAAGGGTGCAACGAAGGAGTCAAGATAAAGTAGAGTTAAGCTTTGTTAGAAAAGGGTTTTAAACGTGACTTCCGACATCCTCAACTAAGTCACACACGTTGAGTGCTGGTCGCGCTGGTTGCACCCCCAACTAATTGAGGACAATTTTAACTTTTGACCAGGTTGTGCCATGTAGGGGAGATGATCATGCCCCTGGTCAAATCTCTCAATACTTTGAAAGTTTATAGGATTTAAAGTCTTAACCAAGTCACACTAAGGTAGTGCTGGTTGCGCTTAGTTGCATCTTAACTAACCACCACTCCATGCGAAGGACTCTGGACCCTATCTACTCTACACTCTACATCCTTAGGTCTCAAGAAAGAAAGAAAAGGATAGGGGTTTCCTCCCAGAATTGCTAAGTTTACCATCTTCGGCCAAACAAAAAGCTCAAGGTGGATATACCGAGTCACAAGGAAAAACGTTCTCGACAAAACCCTCATTGATTCCCTCTACACACGACTTTAGGCGCTGGCCATGAACTTTGAAAAGTGTGTTAGTCATTGGATCCTTAATTTCAATTGCACCATGAGGAAAATCATGATTCACAACATTTCAATTTTGATTCTCATATGAGGCATTTTGGATCTCCTATAACTTTGGCGATGAGCGCCTACAGTAAGCATATCGAAATCGAACTTCTTGATAGCCTAATATGCTTGGTACTCTAACTCAACCGGGAGATGACAAGCCTTGCCATAGACCAATCGATAAAGTACATAAGAATAAGGGTCTTGTAAGTTGTCTTATATGCCCATAGAGCATCATATAACCAAGACAACCAATCTTTTCTATCCAGTCTCACATATTTCTTTAGGGTGGTTATGATCTTATGGTTTGAAACTTCGACATGCCCACTAGTTAGGGGGTGGTATGGTGTGTCGACTGTTGACCCCATGGGTCATACCTTGTTTTGATTATGACAAATTCTCTAGCATTTAACGTTTATCAAGTTTGTGTGCAGGGCCATATTAGGAAGATCATATTGATGGCACATGGCAACTTGAGGAAAATGAAGACCCAAAATGTTTTTAATTGTTGTAATCTATATTCCATTTCACTAGGTCTGTACTAATAATTATCATAGGCTTGTAATAATCTACATATCATGCATGTAGGACTATAAGCTCAAAACCTTCGAGAGACCTTAGAGCTCAACCGACGCCGGATTTTTTCGGTAGGATAAAAAGACCTTAAGTCCCCAAAGAAATGCACAAATAGTCCCCATATCACTTATACAATTAGGGGAATTGATTGGTTTAAAATTGGACTTAAAGGATCAAAATCATAAGGATTTGGAGGACCGAACCCTTGGTGTTCAAAACACCTTGGGCGCCCGCATCGCTAGGAAGTCAGTGCGTTGACCTGGTTTCGGGCGACTGAACCAGTAATAAACGTATTGCCCTCGGGGGATCAAACCTATGTCGAGGTACTTTTCACCAACCCTGGCAACCAAACTTTATAGTTCAAAATGGCCTCAGGCGACTGGACTTGTGAGTTCGGTTAAGCAAATGTTGGATTGGGCACCCGAACTGCGAACAATAGGAAAATTGCCTTGGTTCAGCCAATCGAACCCAGACGCAGGCACCCGAATGTTTAAAAATTGCTTTTTGAGTTGAGTCTATTCGGGCGACCAAACTAAGGTTCAGCCACTCGAAACCACTTGGGTTGCTTTTTTTTTTTTTTTTTACTGTAGTTAACTCAGTTAAACAGGGTTGTTGTTTTTAAACACAATTAAAACATTTTGAAAAATTCCTAGCATGTTCCCTAACGGTTATTTTTCCCCCATTTCTATATATACCCAATCATTTGTCAAAATTAGTGGGGATTAGCAAAAAGATTAAGGCAAAAAATCTTTGAAAATCCATAACCTTATTTTGCCCATTCTACTTCTAAATACTCTCATACTTTCATTCCTTTGATAAATCCTAGCATTGTTAGAGTATCTAGTGTGCTATTACTATATTATTAATTGGCTAATACTCCCACGGTTTTCTTGATTGGTTGATATTTATTTTGGGGAGTTAAGCTAAGTTTATCCTACAAATTTAAATTTAATAAATCTTTTGTTGGGTTAAACTAAGTAACTTGCAGATCTTTGCATTGTTATTGCAAGATTCCTATAGCTATATTTTTGTTGTGCAAATATTTTCACAAGCTACAACATTTTTCAAACAACTCTTATGCCATATTTCATTGAGGAAAATATTTTTTGAGTTGATTTGAATATTGTTGCTAGTATCTTTGAAACACTAGTCTGATATTGAGATTTGATATATTTTGCTTTCAAAGATTACCTTGTAAAACACTTTTGTGCTTGATAGACTATTGACATAACCTTGAGTGTTGATTGCACACGTAGAGCACCGAGCTTATAGTTCATACATTCTTGAGGTGCATTGATAATATTGTGCGTATTGTAGTACATATCTACTTGTGTAAGAAGCATTTGTTTGTACAAAAATTTTCATATTCATTGTATTTCAAGCATGGGCCTGAAGAGGGAGACTAGCCCTATGGAATAGTCCTAGATTGGCTTAGACCCGGTTAGGAAAGTTAGGTGCACCATGCTGGTAAGGTGTGGTTAGGTTGAGGTCAGCCCCGCTAATTGACCTAGTTGTAAATGGTGCCACTCCACTCGTTAAGTGAGCATTAGTGGAATTCTCGGGCTTGCGAGCTAGAGGCAGGGATGTAGGAATTATTGCCCGAACTCTGATAACATATTGTGTGTCTATTTATATTTTTGCAATTTATATTCTTGCACGTGTATGTTATAGTGTGAATGATGCACATGATTTAAATTTATGCATATTATATTTATCTACGCTTTTGGGATTGCATAGAAAGACCCTAAGTTGTGATATACTGCTAATATCTGGTTTAACCTAGGAATAAGTTTTAAAGTTCCAATTCACCCCCTCTCTTGGGAATACACCAAGGCTAACAATTGGTATCAGAGTCTTGTGGCATTGTCTTAAGCGTTTTTGCTAAAAGAACAAGATGGCTCTCATTGGTGTATCTTCGTTCGGGGTTGGACGATCCCTTTCAGATCCTCCATGGTTTTATGGTGTAGATTTTATGGTTTAGAAATTTAGAATGACTGTTTTTATAAAATCTAAGAATGGGAGGGTTTGGAAGGTGATCAATAAAGGAATTAGTATGGCAGTAGAAAATGATATTAATTTGTTGCATGCAAATTCACATGCCATGGACATGCTATATTGTGCTTTAAACTCTAATATTTTTCTTGAGATTATGGTAAGTACAAATGCGAGGGAGATCTGGGTTAAGCTGAAAAATAGATATGGAGAGACATAGGAAAAGGAAACCATCACTCCAGAGATGTCATGTTCAGATGATCAGGGAGTGATAGGTGATAGGGATAGTTCATCAACAGAACATGAGGTATATGATTCTCACTCTTCTTGTTTGAGGATTCATGTGTTGAATGCTGTGTTGCTACATGAACTGAATCATCTATTGAATATTGTGATAATCTTGTTATTGATTCACGTGATGATTCTTGTGAAAAATATTGCAATATATTGTATGATTAAATCATCTAGTATTCCTTGTGAAAAATATTGCTTAATTCTTTTGATTAACCATGTGGTGAATTGATAAATGAAACCATAACTTGGTGTGAAAAACAGGAAAATGCTTTATTGAAAATGAATAAGTTTCTAATTAGGGTGAAGAAGAAGAAGGTATCTTTCAAAATTGAAAATGAAAGGATAACTCAACAATTAGAAAAATTGAAGGAATATCATGCTATCCTCGAGAGGAAAAATATTAAAAAGGTCTTGAAAATCATCTACTTAGAAAGAAAAATTAACAATTATTCTGAAATGATTTTCAAATCTAATAAGTATAGTTCAAATAAACCCTTAGGAGCTGAAAGAAATAAATCTTTTAAAAAGGGTTCATTTTGCGAATCCCTGCCTCATTGAGTAAAAATATATTAAATAAGCATACTCTTTTATGTATATTCAATACCTACTTATTTTGCAAAACTATGTGGCACATGTGGTTTAACTGTCTATTTAGAAGTGCAAGAGGCTTAGAAAAGGAAATGAAATGGATAATCAGCAAGACAAACCCCATAGGACCTAAGAAAAATTGGATTTAAATTAAAATTATCAAATTAGTTATTTTTCTCCTTAGACCCTAGGACTAGATTTAGGGGGTATTGATTATTAAAACGCTGGGAAGTGGTCTATGCTTAAAATTCCAAAACTTAGTATTTGCATTCTCGATATACTATTTTGTTATACTAAGATTAAAATCCACTTTCAAAATGGACAAATCACTTTTTCTTGGTAAACAATTCAAATTGCTTAACTTTCTCTTAAATATGATATCTAAAGTTAAGCATACTCTGTCCATTGCACAAGTTTGAGTTTTAGGAAATGAATCCTTCTATTTTATACATCTTGTCCTAAACTCATCTTTGAATATGAGATGCCTAAATTAAAATCAAGTCATCACTCTAGGCTTAAGGCACTATTGATCATAAATGACTAATATATATTGAGTGCTCATCATAAGACATCCCTTCTACTCACCAGTTGTATCCTTGCTCTAAATCATGATCATGTCTTAAGGATACATTCCAATCACCAAAGAGCAACAATTATTAGTTATTCATATACTCCATATTGCTCTTTTCCAAAATAAGTTAGGACATGTTCTTTAGAATTCTTACCTTGTTCTAATCTCTTGCTTCTACCAAAATACTCATCTGAACATATTAATAATTTAATCTTTAAGAGTATTTATCCCTGCTAGCTTCATAAGCTCTCAAACATTAATATCAAATCATTTAGCACTTCACCTCTTCAGAATAAGTTAAATGGCTACAATGATTGCTTTAGGTTTTTATTTTTTATTTTTTATTTTAAATAAAGATACATAGTTCAAAGAAACCTATGCACAAATTGTTAAATATGAAAGTCATTCTAACTTGTGCCTCTCACACGTATTGAAATTCACATCAATAGAGGTAATATTGGCTTAGTTGACTTAAAGAAATATCTATTGTGAATTTTTGGTCCTTTAAGCCGAAAGCATTCATCGCCAAGTTTAAATCACTAAAAATATTTTAACTCTTAGCTAAAGAAATTAGAAAATGAAAAAGGCATTAAATGGTTGAGTGCATAATTTAGGGGGAGCTTTTACTTTTCATGGTTATATAAATTAAAATGCTCTCCTATCCTTATTTTGTTTATGCCTTTATGCCTATTTGTATATAGCATTGCAGCACTATCCATGATTCAATAAATGGTTAAAATTTCTTTGATGGGTAGTTTATGTATTTTCCTAGCACAAACTACTATTGAGCTATATTCAATATCTTGAGTTGATCATACTACTAGATTGCATGCTTGTGTTGAATGTCTCTTGCATGGCGGATGTAGTGGATTTGTATTGCATGCTGGTAGTGGATATAGGTTCTCGCATGATCAAACAGAATTATTTTGAATTGATTGCTTGAATCTATCAGGTTTTGGTGCATGAAAATTTAGGAAATGTTCGATTTACAAATGGCATGCTGCCAAAATTTCGACGAAAATTTTCTCAAACCAAAACCTTGTGTTAAAGATGATTATGATAAAATAAAAATAAAAATAGTATTTGAAATGATGAGTGAAAACTAATTGAATATTAAACTTTATCCTCACATAATCATCTAATGATTAGGGGAGCTCAGCTCCATCCCTATAGAAAGCGCATAAAAGACTTATATGCATCACTTCACTTTTTAAAATATTGAGGCTCTTCTGAAAATCCCTGAACATTATATCTTGCACTTGAAGTTCTATGATTTGATATGAAATGTTCTTAGGTCATGAACTACACAGTATGCCTTAATATATACTATATGATGCATCTATGGTCTATATGGATAACTATACTAATCAAGTGACAAATGTAATTGAAAAATACTCAGTCTAGTTGATTTTAAAAATTTGGATTGATGGCTTATACTACTAGGCATAATGAAATAATTCTCTATCTAGTATAAGCAACTTATTGTATCTAAGCATGAATTCAAATCAATAGGGGGAGCATTCAAAGTTAAATCCCATTCTGTTATGTTCTCCAATATGTTTTGCTTAGATCTATTTTTGAAATCATGTGTGGCATGTGATTGAATGAAATGTTTTATTGAAAATCATAATCCGAAGCATGTTGATTTGCCACAGTCATTTGATTTGTCATATGATCTTGCATATGATTGTTAAATTTTTAGGATCATTATGGTTTTGGTTTTCTGGCTATATTTTAGTATGTGTTTCATTGACAAACCAGAAAAACTTGTGCTTGCTTGTTTTAAATTAAAGTTTCTTTTTCAGCAAGCACCCCCAGTACTTTTTACAAATATCAAAGGGGGATATATATATATATATATATACACACACACACACACACACACACACACACATACATATATGTTTTTAAGATTGCATAACTAATTCAGTAACTTCACATAAAAATGCATGTGAACTAGTTAGATTGTTTTATGCTCAAACCTTTTATTTGATTTCATATGTCATGTGATTTTAACTCAAATCTTTCACGGGTCTTATGATATGGTTCAATTGCAATGGTTTGCATATATTTCTAGTCTAATCATATCTGTTATGTCATTTAAACCTTTTAATGACCAATTATATAGTTTTTGTACTTCATTGCTATATTTCTTGTTTTGTGAATTTGTTTGTGGTTTGCAATGCATGACTATCATGTCTTTTGCATATTGATAGTTATACTCCTATTTATTGTTTTTTTTTAACTTACTGTACTGTTTGAGTTGATTGTTGTGGATAATTGTTATCTAGAACTCAAATAGGTCATCTTTTATATAGATATTCTTTTTGGAAATGTTATATTTTCAAATGGCATGCTGCCGAAATTTTCAAAGATTTCCCAAAACCATATTTGTATTTGAATGATAATTACCTTTTATTTTCCTATATACTTAAATGTCTTATCTAGGCCCTTTTTGTTGTTACCAAAAGGGGGAGAAGTAGGCAAGTATTTTTCATTGTCAAAAAAGGGGAGATTGTTTACCCCATAGGTCATACCCTGTTTTGATTATAACAAATACTCCCGTATTTAATGTTTGCCAAGTTTGTGTGCAGGACCATATTAGGAATATCATATTGATGGAACATGGCAACTTGAGGAAAATGAAGGCCCAAAATGTTTTTATTTTTGTAATTTATATTTCATTTCATTGGGTGTGCAATAATAATCATCCAAGGTCTATAATAATCTGCATATCATGCATGTAAGACTATAAGCTCAATACCTTAGAGAGACCTTAAGGCTCGACTGACGACGAATTTTTTCGATAGGACATAAAGACCTTAGGTCCCTAAACAAATGAACAAACAGTCCCCATATTACTTACATAATAGAGGGAATCAATTGGTTTAAAATTAGACTTAACGGATCAAAATCATAAGGATTTGGGCAACCAAACCCTTGGTGTTCAAAACACCCTGGGCACCTGAACTGTTAGGAAGTCAGCATGTTGACCTAGTTTTGGGCGATCGAACCAATAATGAACGTATTCCCCTCGAGCAACCAAACTTGTGTCAGGGTAATTTTCACCAATCCGGGTGACCAAACTTTATAGTTCAAAATGACCTCGGGCAACCGAACTTGTGTGTTTGGTTAACTGAATGTTGGACTGGGCACTTGAACCGCGAACAGTATGAAAATCGCCTTGGTTCAGCCAACCGAACCTAGACTCGGGCACCCAAATGTTTAAAAATAACTTTTTGAGTTAAGTCTATTCGGGCGACCAAACTAAGGTTCAGCCACCCTAAACCTTGAGTTGCTTATTTTTTTACCGTAGTTAAGTCAATTAAACAAGGTTAATTTTTCTAAACACAATTAAAATATTTTGAAAAATTCCCAACATGTCCCCCAACGCTTATTTTCCCCCCATTTCTATATATACCCAATCATTTGTCAAAATTAATAGGGATTAGCAAAAAGATTAAGGAAAATTCTATGAAAATCCATAACCTTATTTTGCCTATTCTACTTGCAAATACTCTCATACCTTTATTCCTTTGATAAATCCTAGCATTATGAGAGTATTTAGTGTGCTATTGCTATATTATTAATTGGTTAATACTCCTATTGTTTGCTTGATTGGTTGATATTTATTTTGGGGATTTAAGCTAATTTATCCCACATGTTTAAATTTAATAAATCTTGTGTTAGGATAAACTAAGTAGCTTGAGGATCTTTTCATTGTCATTGCAAGATTCCTATAGCTATATTTTTGTTGTGTAAATATTTTATTGAGGAAAATATTTTTTGAGTTGATTTTAATATTGTTTCTAGCATCTGTGAAACACTAATCTGATATTGAGATTTGATATACTTTGCTTTCAAAGATTAGCTTATAAAATAGTCTTGTGCTTGATAGACTATAGACATAACCATGAGTGTTGATTGCACACGTAGAGCACCGAACTTATAGTTCATACATTCTTGAGGTGCATTGATTATATTGTGTGTATTGGAATACATATCTGCTTGTGTAAGAAGTGTTTATTTGTATGAAAATTTTCATATTCGATGTATTCCAGGCATGGGCCTGAAGAGGGAGACTAACCCCGTGGAATAGTCTCAAATTGGCTTAGACCCGATTAGGAAAGTTAGGTGCACCGTCTTGGTAAGGTGTTATTAGGTTGAGGTCAGCCCCGCTAATTGACTGGGTTGTAAACGGTGCCGCTCCACATGTTAAGTGAGCATTAGTGGAATCCTAGGGCTTGCAAGCTAGAGGCGGGGACGTAGATTGTATTGGCTGAACCTCGATAACATATTGCATGTCTGTTTATATTTTTGCAATTTATATTCCTGCACGTGTATGTATAGTGTGAATGATGTGCATGATGTAATTTTTTGCATATTATATTTATCTGCGCTTTTGGAATTGTATAGAAAGACCTTAGGTTGTGATATACTGCTAACATCTGGTTTAACCTAGGAATAAGTTTTAAAATTACAATTCAACCCCCCCTCTTGGGAATACAACAAGGCTAATATCGAATTTTTGGATAATTAAGTACTTTTGCAAGAGTGTAGTGATATGAAGAATGAGGAAATGAGTTCCCCTATCACTAATGATAGCTCGGGGCAACCAAAATGAAAAAAAGTGACCCCTAAGAAAGTGAATGACCACTCAATGATCATTGGTGTTAGTAGCAGCTGCCTTAACCCACTTCGAAACATAATCCACTGCCACAGGTATGTACATATTTCCATTGAATGGAATTAAAGGACCCATAAAATCAATCCCCCAAACATAAAAAGCTTAATCACTAAAATCGGGCTCAAAGGCATTATGTCACACTGAGAGATGTTCCAGGTCTGCTGACACCGTGAACGTGATTTACAAAACTTATAAGCATCCCGAAAAAGTGTTGGCCAAAAGAATCCACTTTGAAGTACTTTGGCTACATTTTTCTTCCCACTGGAGTGACCACCATATTCTAAGGTAAGACAAAACTCCAAAATGTTGTGATACTCACTTTCAAGGACACAATGTCGAATAATCGAGTCCAAACCTATTTAAAACAGATTGAGGTCTTCCCATATCTACTGGCGCACTTGGGAGAAGAACTTGTATTTCTCTCGCCATGTCGAATCATGAGGGATAATGCCCATGGCTAAGTAATCCACAGTCGTAGAAAACCATAAGAGATAGGAAGACATGACAAAGAGCTGCTCATTGGGTAAGGAATCTTGAACTAGATAGGGGTCGGTAGACCCCTCAACTAGGATGCGGGACAAATGATTGGCTACATGGTTTTTCGTCCCCTTCCTATCCTGAATTTCATAATCAAACTCCTACAAAATAAAAATCCACCTAATCAACCTAGGTTTGGTCTCTTTCTTAGTGAGAAGGTACCGTAAAGCTGCGTGATCAAAATACACAATGAACTTCAACCCTAGGAGATAAAATAGGAAATTTTCGAGGGCAAAAACTATTGCTAGAAGCTCTTTCTCGGTAGTGGTATAATTCAATTAGGCTCCTTGAAGAGTCTTACAAAAATAGTAGATCACATGATGCAAATTATCCACCCCTTCTCCCAACGCAGCTCCGACACCATAATCTGATGCCTCACACATAATCTCAAAAGGAAGGGACCAATTGGGTCGTTGCATTATTAGGGCAGAAGAAAGCAGTGTCCTCAAAGTTTCAAATGTAGTGATACAATAATTATCAAACTCAAAAGGTGCATCTTTTACTAACAAGTTGGTCAAAGGTCTAGAAATTTTGCTAAAGTCCTTGATGAATTGCCGGTAGAAACTGGCGTGCCCTAGGAATGACCTCATTTGTTTGACAGAAGTTAGGAGCGGAAGTTTGAAAATCAACTCTACCTTAGCCTTATCTATTCATTCCCCCTAGTGGAGACAATGTGGCCCAACACTATGCCCTCTTGAACCATAAAATAGTTCTTCTCCCAACTTAGTACCAAATTTGTGTCCACACATCTTTCAAGGGCTTTAGACAGGTTGTTCAAACATGCATCAAAGGAGGATCCCAACACAAAGAAATCATCCACAAACATCTCAAGAAATTTTTCAACCATGTCAGAAAAGATAGCTAGCAAGCACCTTTGAAAGGTCATCGGCGCATTGCGTAGCCCAAAAGGCATCCTCCTGTAGGCAAATGTACCAAATGGGCAGGTAAAGGTACTCTTCTCCTAATCATTTGGGAGGATTGCAACTTGATTATATCCAAAATATCCATCCAAGAAGCAATAGAAATTCTATCCCTCTAGCCTCTCTAATATTTGATCAATGAATGGTAATGGAAAGTGGTCTTTACGGGTGAGGTTATTAAGTTTCCGATAGTTGATACACACCCTCCACCCACTAGTGATGCAAATGGGAATACCTGCACCCTTATCATTTTCAACAATTGTGATCCTGTATTTTTTGGGGACCACTTGCGTGGGGCTTACAAACTCACTATCTGATATAGGAAATATGATTCCAACTTCTAAAAGTTTGACCACTTCCTTCAGAACCACCTCCTTCATATTAGGGTTAAGTATCCATTCACGAATAGGTTTAGCATTTGGCTCCAGGTGAATCCGATGCATATAGACGGATGGATCTATACCCTTAAGGTCCACCACCAACCACCCTATGGATCTCCTATGTTTTCTCAAGATATGAATGAGCCTAGACTTCTACAAACTATCCAAGCTAGATGATATGATAAAGGTCAAGGTCTCTTGGGGGCCTATGAACACATACTTGAGAGAAGCTGGAAGAGGCTTCAACTCAAACGATGGTTGGACCTCAATGGAAGGGCATGCTGGAATGCTAGAGAGACTAAGAAGATTTTCAAACCTAGCATTCTAAGGTATTTTCTCTACTAATAACAGAGATACGGGCGCATGGATCCTCTAAACCTGAAGTAGAAGGCTGTTAAAATGGAGGCATAGTCTTAAGGGAATTGCTCAAAACAGTCCACGGGGCGTCCTTCCTGATACCCTCATCAATCATGTTTATATCCTAAAAAGGAATGTCATCAAGTGGGTTGTGGAACACATTCAACTAGAGTTGCATGTTGCCAAAGGATATGTCCATAACACCAGTCTTACACTGAATGCAAGCATTAGCCGTGGCTAAATGTGGTTAACCCAGAAGGATCAGGCCTGATTGTTGCAATAGATCACTAGTTTCCATGTCTAAGACAAGGAAATCAACAGGGAAAAAGTACCTATCAACCTTTATTAGGACATCCTCTATAACACCCCAGGGTCTTTTTATAGATTGGTCGGTAAAATGCAAGGTGATCGAGGTAGGCTACAGTTCTCCTAAGCCAAATTTCTTGTAGGCTGAGTTGGGAAGTATGTTCACACTCGCTCCCAAATCTAAAAGGAACTTATCGATTGTACAATCCCTAAATACACATGATATGGTGGCAGCGCCGGGGTCCTTGAGTTTAGGGGGGAATAGAACCTAGAAGAATTAAGCTCACATTCTCAGTTGATTTGACTCTTTTTTTTACATGCACCATAGATTTACGCTTTTGCCTGCCCAAATCGTTGAGAAACTTAGCATAAGTAGGCACTTGCTTAATGACATCTATGAGAGGAAGATTGATCTTTGCTTGCCTAAGGGTATCCATCGTGGACTCCTTAATTTCATCCTTCTCAGGCTTAGAATATTCGTGAAAGACTGCAGCGTATAGCACTGGAGGGACGTAAAAAGCTCTATGAGGGGCATAGTGTGGCCTTGCTCCTCTAGTAGAGGGTGTGGAAACCTCGGGACTACTCACTGAATTAGAGGAGGACGGGGTGCAAGATTTAACATTGGGTTCTTGCCCCATTTTCTCTTTACCCTTACCTTTACTTAACTTTTCTTCTATCCTATTGTTTACTACCCTACCACTCTGAAGAGTAGTCACCTCCTAGGCCTGCTTATGATATAGTGAAGGACCAATGTCCAGTTCACATTAGACCCTGTACTGACCCTTAGAGTGCACTAAAGGCTGCTTTGGCAATTTACCCTCATCTCTTCGATTTAAAGAAGTAGTGTTGACCTTATAGGTCACACCCTGGTTTTGATAATGACAAACTCAATTGTATTTAATAAATATCCAGTTCATGTGCAGGTTTATATTAACATACATTCAAGGGCACGTGAAAGCTTGAAGACAATTTCATATTCCCAATTGTAATATCTCTAAGTGAATTTTGTCTGTAATAGTAATTAGGCTGTCTGTAATAGTAATTAGGGTACTGGTTTGTAATAAGCTCACACACATCACATGAATGATTTACTTTGTAAGCTCAAACCGAACCATAGAAAGACCTTAGAGTGTACCTTCGGGCGACCGACACCGGACTTTTTCGGTGTCTTCAAAATTGGACCCCAAGTGGCCTTAGGACACACACATATGCACATATGTTTATTAGGCACTTAAAATTGATTGAGTTGGGTCAATTCGGGACCGAAATGCACACTTGGTGCACTTTCGGTCGACCGAGCCAAACAGTTCAAATTGGCCCGGTCGACCGAAACCGGTCCGGGTCAACTATTTGACCCGGTCCCGGTCGACCGACCCCTTACAGGTCATTTGACCTCGGTCGACCAAACCACCTGGGAGTCAACTATTTGACCCCCCGGTCGACCGACCACTTTTGTACTCCAACAACTAGGTCGACCGAAGCGCCTCGGGAGAATTCCCAACAACTCGGTCGACCGAGCCGTGCAGTTCAAAAAGGCCTCGGTCGACCGAAACTCGGAGATTTCAAAAATCGCCTTACCCGGTCGACCGACCCCTTAGTTCAAAATGACCTCGGTCGACCGAGCTACTTGAGTCCCGGTCGACCGAGCTACTTTTGGTCGACCGGACCTCTCGGGTTGCCCTGATTTTTTTACCGCAATTAAATTTTTTAAACAGGGTTAAATTTTCTTAAGTGTCATTAATCTTTTCTGAAAATTCCTAATAAGTCCCCAACGGTCAAAATTCTTGGTATATCTATATATACTCCTTCATTTGGTGGATTAAGCACAGATTAGCAAATAAATTAAGAAAAATTTTCTCTCAAGCCAAATACTCATATTTGCCTCCTACTACTTACATTACTTTGAAAACCTACTCAAGCTTACACTCTTCATCTATCCAAATCATTTGTAAGTGTATTGAGTCTTTTATTTTTGGTTAGCTCTTCATATTGCTGTGTATTTGAATTGATTTTTGAGAGCATAACCTAAGTTTTCTTAGGAGGCTTTGCCAATAAGCCTGCCCTAAGAAAGACTCTTTGTGACATCCCAAGTATTGCACTCTAGTTGCAATATCTTAGGAAGTTCATTTTTGTTTGGAGATTGCAAAAATACTTTCAAACATATTTGAATATCTTGTGGTGTTCATATTGATATATTTGGGAAAGGATATTCGTGTGTATGTGATATATAAATCTTTGTGGTATTGTTTGTACAAGTTTTATAAATATATATCATTTACCGAAAACAAAGATTATCTACTTTGCAATACAAGCACATACGCATTCTATTAATTGATAATATTGAGGCTTGCTTGGTATTCTGTGTGAACACTCTTGACTGAATATTTTGAAGTGCACAGATTATTATTGACACTCTCACGTACGTGTTACACTGATAGAAAACATAGTTGAGAGATTGACATTTTAGACCACACAGAGCTTACATTTTAAATCACTTGTGGTGTTTGTGTTTGTGCGCATTTGTGGTACATATCTGCTTTACTTGAAAGCACAATTGTATTGTACCTTTGATTGTATATCTGAGAGATTCCAGGCGTGGCCTGAGGGGGCGGTAATCCAGCCCGGTAAGGATTGGTGTAAAGGTTGAGGTCAGCCCCGCTAATTGACCTGGTTAAGGTTGAGGTCAGCCCTGTGGTAATTTGACCTGGTTTGTATAGGTGACGCTCCACCCGTTTAAGTGAGCAAGGTATTGTGATAATCCTTGTGCTGGTTAGCCAAGGCGGGGACGTAGGCGGTTGGACGAACCTCGATAACATATCCGCGTGTCATCTTCTCTTTACTGCTTTCTGATACTTGTGTGATTGTTTAAACTGCTTCATCTGATCTCTGGCACATTTACATCATTTGCACTAGATTGACCCTAGGCTTGTGAACATACTGCTGCTAGGAGGAATACTTAGAAGGTAAAATTTAAAAATACCAATTCACCCCCCCTCTTGGGATCACGGTAAAGCTAACAAGTAGCTAGTTGGCCTATGGGGGCTTCTAGCTTGGAAATAGACTAGGAGTGAGAGTGGAATAATAGCCTATCGACTTGGTTATCAGCCTCAATGCCCTTGAGGCCTCTCAACATTGTCTCCTGAAAATATTTATCATATTGGGTTTGAGGAGGAGATGAGTGTTGCTATAATGAAGGTTTAGGGGCAGACACAAGAGGATTTTGGGTATTTTGGAATGGGCACGGAGATGGAGTAGTGGGTGATGATTAAGGCCTTTGAGTTTGTAAACCCGATGCTTGTGGCCTCCAGGAGAAGTTAGGATGCTATTTCCACCCAAGATTATATGTTTTTGAATAGGGGTCATTGGACGACCTATCGTACCAATTATGGGTAGCCTTAACTTCTTCCTATACAAACTCAGGCTAGGAAGGTGCATGTTGGCAATTATAGAAAGTGTGTGAAGGATTAGTGCAAATGGCACACACCTTTGCACACACCACAGGTTGTGGTTGCTGACCTGAGGACAAGAACTGATCTAACTGTTTGACTATGGTGTGCAAGGTTGGTGCAAGGTCATGGCCCGAAGCCAACTCAAAGACGCCCTTGGAATTGGAGGATGATGGTTCAAATGGTCTACAAGTAGCAAAAACATGCTGCTGAGAAATCTCGGCTAGGTTCTTGAAGAGAACCATGGCCACATTCTCGTGCTTGGTGAGGAAAATACCTCCACAAGATGCATCTACCATGGATTGGTTGCACTCAGCTAATCCTTTATGGAAGGTCTGAACCAATTGCCACGTAGGTGCTTGGGGATGTGGGCATTTATGTAAGAGGTGCCTAAAGTGCTCCCAGGTCTCAAAAAATAGTTTCCCATCCAACTGTGAGAAACTAATCATGGCTCTCCTAAGCTGGTTAGTCTTCCCAATTGGAAAGTACTTTTTTCAAGAACTCATGCTGCATGGTGGCCCAGTTGGTCATTGAGTTCGGCTCTAAAGACGTTAGCCAATATTTGGCTTTATCCTTCAGAGAGAACGGGAAAAGCTTTAAGAAGAGGGCATTATCACCAAAATTGTGGATGTGGATGGTAGAACATATTTCGAGGAATTCATCTAGATGCTTATAAGGATTTTCATTAGAATTCCCATAAAAATTGGGAATCATTGAGATGATGGAAGTCTTGATCTCAAATTACATCGCCTCGACATCTGGATATCAGATAAATGATGGCAAAGTGTTTGTATTGGGCACAAATTAGTCTCTAGGAGGTCTAAGACATCACTCTTCCACTACAGGTTAGTGGCTAGCTTAGGGTTCTGGATTTTGAGCAGCGGGAACTGGAGGACGTTTGGCTATGATTTTGGTTTTGGAAGACATAGTGAACTCAGGATTAGAGGTGGGTTTCCTAATGGACCTACATGATCTCTCAATCTCGGGGCCTATAGACACTAACTCAGGATCCAAAGAATGCAAACCAACCATAAACAAATATAACACACAATCAAGACTTCAGTGTGTTAAACAAAAAAAAAAAAAACAAATTAATAATACTCTAAACTAGAAATTGGCTTATAACTATGACCTAGTCCTTGGCAACAACACCAAAATTTGGTAGGGTTTTGTCTAGCCAAGGCTTAGGTCCTCAACTAGAAAAAATAAAATTTGTAAACCTAACTACTCCCAAGTTCAGTAGAACAGTGAGTAAGTCGGGTATTGATCCACAGGGACTAAGGTGTAGTTATTTACCACTTCCAATTTAGTATACTACAACTTTGTGTAAAACAAAGTAAAAGGGAGAGATTTTTAAAAGGTTTTTCTAACATTCTACTTAAAGTATGTAAATTCTATATTATCACTACTCCTACAAAGAAAATCTAAGAGCATAAATCACGCCTAGATTGTCCTTTGGTGCAAATTATTTGTTTGGTTAGCTATCTATCTTAGGCTAACGACTGAGTGGACCATTCGAGGGCATAGAGTAGCGAAGGTGCACCAATTGTTTGGAGTATGGTCGAGAGCCACGGTATACTCTATCTCAATGATCACGAATCCACCCCGTATATGAACCATAGCATAATCTGTATAGATGACTGAATTCGTAACTAGGTTATCCTATCCCCAAGGGTATCATCAATTTCAAAGATTTAAACTTCCGTGGTATTTAAATAAAAGCATGTAAAGGAAAGCATATATATGAAAGCCATAAAGAAAAGTATGTAAAGGAAAGCAATAAAGATGGCTTCAATTGCAAACTCAAAAGTTTGTCACTAACAATCAAAAGTACAACTAAGAACCAAAATAAGAATTTAAATTAAAAGCAGTAAAATCTAATCTTTCATGCATATCAACCATATGTACACACTCAAGTTATTATTTTTCAATATAACATGTATAGAGTGTAATATCTTTACTAACAACTTTTTCCCCCTTTGATATTATTCAAAATACCAATTTTTGATACCAATTGATGATTTTATGATACCAATTTAAAATTTTTAAATTTAATTCATGATATCAATTGATTAATAGGGAAATTATCATAATATAAGCAGTAAGTGATAACTCCCCCTTAATTCAATACATCCAATTTTGTTACCAACTTTGCATTTATCATCCCATGTTCCAAAACATTTAATCATGTCATGTATCAAATATCAACATCATGCTAATATCATCAATGTCATACCATGCTCAAGGACATAATCATACTCGTCATGCTCAAAGACAAATTGAACTTTTAGATTGTGATACTAAGAGAGCTTTCAAATTTTGATACCAATTAAAATTTTTAAAATGTGATGCCAAATATACTTTATAGATACCAAAGTCATTATCACATCATGCATAGCTCATGGATAACAATATAACTGTTATATCTTTCATAGCTCATAGATATCAATAGTAAAAGTAGTAAGTTTATCCATATGATTCATCAATAGCAGGCATGCTCAAGAACTAATCTCATATCAAAATTCATGCTTATACGCAATAATCTCGTGCTCAAATTTTCAACATAGTGAGCCATAAATTATCAATATAAGTCAACTCATGTAGCATATAGCATATCAGCATATCACATAAACAAGGAGCATATCATATAGGCATGTAAGCATGTAGTATATAGGCTTTCATTCTCAAATATCTTCTTCTTAATCAAGATACATATGTAATAAGCTTAATTTGATATTTTCTTAATATTTTCCTAAGTTTAAGCCTTGTAAAAAATCATCCTATGATTTGGACCAACAATGCTATTTTCTTTATGTTTGTATGAAGTTATTATTTCATTTTTGGTACCCATACCTTTTTGGGTCCGGTAGGTTTCACAAGGATGTTTCTTTTATCTTTCATACTTGTTTTGTTTTAACACCCTTTCTTTTAAATGGATATTCAAACTTATATGCCCCCTTTTCTTACATTGATAGCATATGGTGTTAGTGTAGGCATTAGAAGACATATTTGCATAGTCTTTGGATCCTTTTGAGAAATATCCCATGTACAGATTCTTTTTCCTTTTATTTTCAACTCCATTGAAACCAATGCCTTCTTTGTTCAATGACATTCTTTATGAGCCAATCATCTTATCAAGATTTTCTTTTCCTTTAGTGATGTTATAAATGATCTTATTTTTATCTTTGATTTGAGTCTTGAGATCGTTTATCTCCATCTCTTTCTTGTTGTCAACTTTCTTTAATGATTTCTCTAACTCTAGAGATAATTTTCTGATCCTATCCTCTAAATCAGAAATATACATATCTTTCTTATATACCGTAGAGGATAGGGATTGAAGGTCTTCTATCATTTGTTCATTCTTGCTTTCTAATTTCTTGATTTTCAAGTCATTTTCTTTTTTAGCAAGAGTTTTAGCTTCTATTTCTTTTATTGCAGCTTCATACTTATTTTATATTTTCTTGATCCTTGAATCCTTTTCTCTTTCAGCATTTCTATGGGATTCTAACTCTTTTATTAATCCTTCATTCTTATTCTTCAATGAAGCATTTTGTTTATTTACTTTGATAAGAATCTTATATACTTTGAATAGATCATTTTGTAGTTCATCATAAGATGGTATACCCCCATCATTGGATTCACTAGATGAATTACTACAAGAATTATCTAAGAAATTAGCTGAAGAGCTTTCCTTATCGTCCCTAGCCATAAAGCAAGTATAAGCGACCTCTTGGTCACTTGATTCACATTTCAAACTACTTGTGCTATCCCAAGAAGTGGCTTTCATGGCCTTTTGTTTTTCTTCTTAGAATCTTTATTTGATTCTAATTTGGATGCTTCATACTCACTTGTTAACATATCAATCCTATTTTCTCTAACATCTATTGTTTCTTCATATGTTACTTCTAGCTTGTCCCATATCTCCTTAGCTGATTTGCAAGCCATTACTCGATTAAATTCATTAGCATCTAAAGCACAATATAAAGCATGTATAGAACTAGAATTAACTTGTAGCATCTTATAGTCTATATCAGTCATATCTCTTTTCTCTTTGGGAATTTGTTTTCCATCTATGATCTTAGTAGGAATTTGATCTCCATCTATAACAATTTCCCATACTTTCCAATTCATAGTTTAGAGATAGATTTGCATTCTCTTTTTCTAAAAAGTGTAATTTATACCACAAAATATAGGAGGCCTAGTTGAAGATTGTCCCTCTCCAAAGGGAGCTACGCCTAAGTTAGCCATATAGATCTTTTTATAACTACTTGTTAGGATTTTTTATAACCCCGCTCTGATACCAATTGAAATTAGGAAAGCTTCCCAAGAGGGGGGTGAATTGGGATTTTCAAAACTTTCTTTTAATTCCTTTTAAGAATACTTAACTTCTTTTATTGTTTAACCAATTCTTTGACTTATTTGTTTAATTTGTCAAACACACAATAACTTGGTTTCTTTTATACAATCAACAACAGAACTAATTAAACATCCAATCTTCAACCACACTATCCAAACCAATCAAACAAAATTGGAAAGCAAAACAACCAAATGATTGTCAAGTATAAGTTAACTATAGCACTCTTTAGAATATAAACACAAACCACTCAATATTGAACTTTAAACCATTCAATCATAGTATAGCTTATATTATTAGCCCTGGAAATAAAATTGAATTAAGCACCGTATGAATGGATTTGTCTCCTCAATCAACACAATATTCACACTCTTCCCAAAATTCAGAACTCAACAAAACTCTCAATTAATTTATCTTTGGGATGTTAACCAAGAAACATGCTCCCATATGGTTTTTGAAGGTGATTATGCGTGCAAACTACGTAATTGGGCACTTTAACTAGGTCTTTACGGAGTATATTTTTAATTAAATGCCCAAATTTGTCCAATATTTTAATAAAGTGCTGACATTATCATTCTTGAGTTTTATTGTGCAATTTACGAGTTTTTGATAATTTTTCATTGCAGGAAAAGTATCGGGAACCAAAACTGACACCTGTTCGTATTTCATGCATAAATTTTCCGTCCAAACTTCGATCAAAGCGATTCAAATTTTTAGAGAAAGAGGAAAATATTATCTACAACTTTTATGTTTTGAGTTTTGTGAGAAACTAGCTTCAGAAGGGTCAAATATTGCAGTGAACAGAGAGCAAAAATGTGACCCGACCATGCAGGCCGGGTCGGGTCAAGTTGTCGGGTCGGGTTGACTAAACCGGGTCTAGGGCTTCCCCCAATCTCTTTCAAATTCTTCTTCTTCTCCCCCTTCTTTCACAGGCAGCCCGAAGGCTTTCCTCCTCTTCTCCCTTCTTCCAATTCCCTTTCTCTTTATCTTTTCCTTCTTCTTGGTTTTCTTCCTGCCCTTCTGTTCTCGCTTTTTTTTTTCTCTTTTCTTTATTCTCTGCTCCAGCCACAACACTGCCTCATCCTCTACAAAAACACCAATAGCAACAATACCAGTAGCAGCAGCAGAGTTTTGAAGACCCCAGAAGCTCCTCCATAGCACAACCAGGCTAGCTGAGCACCACTCCAACTGCAGCTCCCATGGCTCTCTCTATCTCTCTCTCTTTTTCTATCTCTCTCTTTTATTTATTTATTTATTTACTTTTTTTGTATTGAAAGTTGGACATGGTTAAATTAGTATTAAGGTTTATTTTAGATTTTAAATAATTGTTAGGTTGTTTTTTTCCTTTGGAAAATTCAATTAGTTGTGTTTTTTTGTTCAAGATTTATTTTTATTTTTTTTTGTTGAAACTCAATTTAGATTAGGTTCGGTTTTATCAAGGTTTGTATTTTCTTATGGTTTTTCATTTTATTGATGCAGTGAGCCACCGTGGAATTAATTTGACCTGGAAATTGTGTATTGTGAGCATGAGTGGCTAAGTTTGGTAACTCGGGTTGTGGGTCAATGTCGTTTGTTTTCCATGGTTTATTAGTTCTACAAAGAAATTAATTTTATACTTTTATTTTGTTAAAACCGAATATTGAAGGCATCATTGATAAATCGTTGGCTCTTATTTCTTGTTTTGTTGTTGATGATAGGCACATCAAAATCTTGATTTAATTTAGGATTTTAATCAACTAATTTTTACATAAAATTCAGTTGATGCTTAATGAGAGTTTTTATTTTCTTCCGTTTGGATGTGGCCTATTTACTTGATCTTTAGTAATAAAATTTCATCTTATTAATGCCTTGATTGGATTAAGAAGAAGAGGAGTAAGGCCTAGGAAATTAGTAACGGTGGAAGCAAATAGACGTTGAACCCGTAACCCGAGTGTTTGGTAAAATTGTTTCAGTTAATCTGTTTAGTTTTGGTTGCGTTATTAGATTTACATTTTTTGGAAAATTGATAAAATTTCAGTTTCATTTTGATAGTTTACTCTAGCTTCTCTCACTTTGTTTACTGTTTTCAAAATCATAAAAGACCAAAAAGATTTTCAAACCCCATTTTTCAGCAACAGGATTTCACTAAACTTGCATAAATACTTTGATACTCAGTGGTCCCTGTGGAATACGATCCTGGACTCATCCTTGATACAACTTGACACTTCTGCACTTGGAAGCACAACTCAGAACGAGTCAAGTTTTTGGCACCGTTGCCGGAGACCAATTGGTATCATCGAAGTGTTTCTCAGATTTCAGAGAGGTGTTATAGAGCTGTGAATGTCTTCACAACCTGGGTGATATCTACTTCCTCTCCTTTGACCTGTTTGCTTTTATTGCGTTTATACTGAGTTTGTATGACTAGTTGGGCTAGAGATAACACATTTAGACTAATCAGGACAAACTCATCCATCTCATCATCGAGTGAACCTGTTTCACTTGAATCACCATTTGATACATGTAGCATCATGGTTGAGAATGAACCTCATGGTATGGAGAACCCTAATAGGACACTCAGAGAATATTTGCAACCTGTTAGGACCAATACCCCATCTTGCATTATTCTACCTTTGAATGCAAATGCTTTTAATTTTAAACCTGGGATGATTCCATTATTACCTCATTTTCATGGCTTTGAATCTGAAAACTCATATTTGCATATTAAAGAGTTTGAAGAAGTTTGTGTCACATTCATGGATAGAACATGCACTAAGGAGATAATAAGACTGAAATTGTTTCCCTTTTCTTTAAAAGAAAAGGCAAAAACCTGGTTTTATTCCTTAAGGCCAAGATCCATTGGGACTTGGCAAGAAATGCAAATTGAGTTTTTAAAGAAATTTTTTCCCATGCAAAGAACTAATGCTTTGAAAAGACAAATCATGAATTTTTGCCAAAATGATGTGGAAACATTTTATCAGTGTTGGGAACGTTTCAAAGACCACTTAAATGCATGTCCTCACCATGGGTATGAGAATTGGAGGGTCATCAATTTTTTCTATGAGGGGTTGCAACCAAAGATGAGGCAATTTGTGGAAACAATGTGTAATGGTGAGTTTTTCAATAAAGAGCCTAAAGAAGCTTTTGACTATTTTGATTATTTGGCTGAAAATGCCCAATCTTGGGTTGTCTCTGATGTGTATGATAGATCTGAAAAGCAAAAATGTATTAGTAGGGGTGGTAAGTATCAATTGGAAGAAGTTGATGATTTGAATGCTAGGCTTGCATTGATGTCCAAAATGTTAGATTCCATTGAGCTTAAGGAGGTAAATGAAATACATGTTTTACCATCATCTTCTAAAAAATGTAGCATATGTGTGGATCCAGGGCATGCGACTGATGCATGTCCAACTATTCCTACTCTTAAGGAAGTTTTTCTTGATCAGTCTAACCCGGTGTATATGGTTTCTGAGATTTCTTATGAACCTTATTCTGATACTTACAATGCAGGTTGTAGAAGTCATTCAAATTTCAGTTGGACGAATGACCAAGTGGAGCCATCTCCCCAGGGACAAAGTCAATACATTCCTTATGCAGCATTTGGCCAAGACTTGGGACCCTCTTACTTTGCAAATCAGCCTCCTCCAATGCAAAGAAGGAAAATGGAAGATTCCATACAGCCGTTAACCGTTAGCTTGCAATAGTTCATGGCAAGCCAAAATGTGATCAACTCTCAAACTTCTCAAACCATCATTGAGATAAGCACCGAATTGACTAGGCTGAACACATTATTGAATGCTTTGGAGATAGATGAATCCCAATTTCAAGCCCAGCCAGATACTCAAGTTCAGATCGCAATCATGGAACCGTCATCCTATATTGAAGCAAATGTCAATGATTGCAATGCCGAAACAAATCTCAGCTATGGTAAGGTGACTAGTGCACTAGATGAAGAAGTTGAGCAGAATGGTGAGAGTTTATCCTTCAAGGAACCAGGTACAAATTTTAATGTTGATGCTTCTGAAGAATCAAAGGTAATTGTTTCGAAAACTTTTCCTCAAAGACCGATTCTTAAAGAAGTATATTTTATGGAAACTATACTGGATAAGGATCCTTTCTTGTTAAAACAAGAAAGACAATTTGAAAATGTGTTGTCTGATATTGAGGAAAGTATTGATTTATTCATAGATAACTTCTATGCAGATAACAAAGCTGAGGCATTGTGGCGACTCAATTTGGAGATTCGCTAGTTCAATTTATAAATCTGCACCCACTAGAAGAAATTCCTCCCAAGCCTCCTCCAGACCCGCTATGCATGTATACGTACTAGGTTTTATATTAAAAAAACAAAAAAAATAAAAAAAAAAACAAAAAAAATCATCAAAAATCAAAAAGAAAGAAAGAAAGAAAGGAAGAGTAGTGAGGAATTACATTGAATTATGCTATGCTTAACATTGACTCGTACCCTTCACATACCTGTATATAACCTAAGAACTACACACTTGAGTCATTTATGCATAGTTTCTCCTTATATGATTTTATGACTCCATGAATAATTGATTGGTAGTACATTCGTGTTAATTTGGCTATATAATTTTATGGATTTACATGATATCTCACGAGGCTGAATATACACTCACGTGATTCATTGCACTTAGGGTTTCCTGTGAGCATTGAGAGAACACTCATGGCAACTATGACACCTTGTGAGATATCTTTGAGCTATATATCGTCCTTTTGAGCGTTAATATCAAATCAGAGTTCATGAAACTCAATTCTCTTTTTTCTAGATGATTCCTTGTACACTAGTCTCTGTCTTTGATTTGCTAGCTAGAGGTGACACCTAGTGGGGAGATACCTAGGTCTTGTAGCCTACTTAAGATGTGAAGGCTGAGCCACCCCTAGAGATTGACTTAGTTCATAGACCCCTATTCGAGCTCGATTCCCATTGATTGTTTGAAGATTACAAAAGAAGTGCTAAGATTGTCCTAATTGCTCAAGAAAAGATAGGAAATAAAGATTGAGTAGAAGAAGGAACAAGAAATAAACATGCGCATGAGATGAAACGCTGATGCTTGATCCACATACATCTCACAAAGAATCAAGGACACAACATATGTTTTCCACGTATGAAGATTCTTCAACCGGTTAATATCTCAAATGTTTTCATGACAAGTTTGTGAATAAGTTGATCTAGGGTGGTCTCGGTTGGATGTGGCGAGTAGGTGAGAAGATGCTAGGGTGAAGGACCTGACACCTCATAGATAGGTTAGATCCTTTTCAGACTAGTCCACTCCATATACTTAGTGTTTGTTCCTTTTAATATGTGGGATGTTTGATCGTGGACACTCTTCCTCACAAATGACGAGTGAACCCATTCCTTTTGAGTGTTTTTGAGGATATACCAGTTAGGCCGAGTCAAAAGTGACCATTCTGTAGGTGTCCACTGGTATCCTAGGTATACTAAGTCACACACATCACACAAACCTCGAGAGTTTACTTGTTTATACTCAGATTTATATAACTGTATTAATTCTGAATGTGTCACTGATTAACTTCATGTGAGTATGTTGCTCTTAAATGACATATAAACGATGAAACTTGCATGAGTGACGTGCTTTGGAGTTGTGTGTACTGAATATGATCAAGCCTGTGTGAAATTCAGTGGTATTCTCGTATGTGAAACGATATGCTTGTGTCGCATGTGCATCAATTTCATGTTCATTAGAGTTTGTAGTTGTAGGCACTACCCTGAAATTCATTCACGTCATTTGCTAGAGACTAGCAAAAGTTAGTTGGGGGGTGTGATTACGCGTGCAAACTACGTAATTGGGCACTTTAACCAGGTCTTTACGGCGTATATTTTTAATTAAATGTCCAAATTTGTCCAATATTTTAATAAAGTTCTGAAATTATCATTCTTGAGTTTTATTGTGCAATTTACGAGTTTTTGATAATTTTTTATCGCAGGAAAAGTCTCGGGAACCAAAACTGACACCTGTTCGTATTTCATGCATAACTTTTCCGTCCAAACTCCGATGGAGGCAATTCAAATTTCTGAAGAAAGCAGAAAAAATTATCTACAACTTTTGTGTTTTGAGTTTTGTAAGAAACTAGCTTTAGAAGGGTCAAATATTGCTGTGAACAGAGAGAAAAAATGTGACTCGGCCATGCAAGCCGGGTCGAGTCAAGTTGTCAGGTCGGGTTGGCTAAACCGGGTCTAGGGCTTCCCCCCATCTCTTTTAAATTCTTCTTCTTGTCCCCCTTCTTTCATAGGCAGCCTGAGGGCTTTCCTCCTCTTCTCCCTTCTTCCAATTCCCTTTCTCTTTATCTTTTCCTTCTTCTTGGTTTTCTTCCTGCCCTTCTGTTCTCGCTCTTTTTTTTTTCTCTTTTCTCTATTCTCTGCTCCAGCCACAACACTGCCTCATCCTCTGCCAAAACACCAATAGCAAAAATACCAGTAGCAGCAGCAGAGTTTTGAAGACCCCAGAAGCTCCTCCATAGCACAGCCAAGCTAGCCGAGCACCACTCCAATTGCAGCTCCCATGGCTCTCTCTATCTCTCTCTCTTTTTTCTATCTCTTTCTTTTATTTATTTATTTATTTATTTATTTACTTTTTTTCTATTGAAAGTTGGACATGGTTAAATTAGTATTAAGATGTATTTTAGATTTTAAATAATTGTTAGGTTGTTTTTGTCTTTGGAAAATTAAATTAGTTGTGTTTTTTTGTTCAAGATTTATTTTTATTTTTATTTTTTGTTGAAACTCAATTTAGATTAGGTTCGGTTTTATCAAAGTTTGTACTTTTCTTATGGTTTTTCGTTTTATTGATGCAGTGAGCCACCGTGGAATTAATTTGACCTGGAAATTGTGTATTGTGAGCATGAGTGGCTAAGTTTGCTAACTCGAGTTGTGGGTCAATGTCGTTTATTTTCCATGGTTTATTAGTTCTCCTAAAAAATTATTGTTCAACTTTTATTTGGTTAAAACCGAATATTGAAGGCATCGTTGATAAATCATTGGCTCTTATTTCTTGTTTTGTTGTTGACGATAGGCACATCAAAACCTTGATTTAATCTAGGATTTTAATCAACTAATTTTTACATAAAATTCGGTTGATGCTTAATGAGAGTTTTTATTTTCTTTCCGTTTGGATGTGGCCTAATTACTCGAACTTTAGTAATAAAATTTCATCTTATTAATGCCTTGATTAGATCAACAAGAAGAGGAGTAAGGCTTAGGAAATTAGTAAACGGTGGTAGCAAACAGACGTTAAATCCGTAACCCGAGTGTTTGGTAAAATTGTTTCAGTTAATCTGTTTAGTTTTGGCTGTGTTATTAGATTTACATTTTTTGGAAAATTGATAAAATTTTAGTTTCATTTTGATAGTTTACTCAAGATTCTCTCACTTTGTTTACTGTTTTCAAAATCATAAAAGACCAAAAATATTTTCAAACCCATTTTTCAGCAACAGGATTTCACTAAACTTGCATAAATACTTTAATACTCAGTGGGTCCCTGTGGAATATGATCCCGGACTCATCCTTGATACAACTTGACACTTCTGCACTTGGAAGCACAACTCAGAACGAGTCAGAAGGATATGGTATAACCAACATACTCCCTTTGGTTTCCGCAACCCAAATCAAAATGAGGACTTCAAGTTTACTTGATTTCGTAATATATATGATTTCCAATTTAAACCACCCACGTAATTTAAATATGCTGAAAATAAAAAGTAAGGGGAAGAAAGAGGAACACAAGATTTTACGAGGTTTGGCTTGAACACAGCCTACGTCCTCACCCTTGTCAAACCACTAAAGGGTTCCACTATTGTAGTTCCTTAACTGGGTGGAACAAAATCTTTACACACTCCTTCAGTAGGCTAGAGCCTGCCTCTCCAAAAGATGTCCCCTCGTTCGATCACTCTTTAACTAGGATAGAGCCCGCCACTTTAAGCAATATCCCCTTGCTTAGCCAATGATTCAAACACCTCAAATCGTCTAAGAACTACAAAAGATACGAAGAAATTAATGCATACAAAGCACTCTCAAAATAGAGTAGATTAGTACAATTTTAGCTCTAGGTACTTCAATAATTTAAATATCACAAAGAAATAGAACTGAAGCTCAAAAGTAGAATTCCCCAAGGGTTCCTTTGTGATTTGAGAAAATTCAATATGAGAACCTTGGGTTGGTATTTCAATAGCAATTCAGATGATCTCTCTTCAACAAGAGTTTGAGCAATTCAAAGTTTTGAAAGAGGTTGAGAGATTTAATACAAGTGTGTTGTGTAATTGGTTGTATCTTTTTTAATCTTGAGGTTAAGGAAATATTTATAGGCATTCTAGGCTTAGTTTCCTTGTTCCCTAAGTGACTTGGAGTGTCCTCCAAGTTTTTTACAACGTTCTTATTTGAAAAATCAAAATTTGAAATTTTCTCGTTGGAGTTTAAAAATTTAAAAACCCGTGGAGTCACTGGGCTGGACAAGCGACTGGGTAGTGCAAATTCACAGGGTCAGTAGGTAGGATAGGTGGCTGACACCCTACTATCTCTCAAAAGTTAATTCAAGAAATGGTCAATCGGCTGGCGAGATACAGTTCATTTTTGGTTAGTCAGCTGGCTGTCAGTCGGCTAGGTGATTTTACCTTTGTTGAGTCAATTGGCTAGACATATATTATTTCTGTTCTTTTCTGTTAGTCGGCTGACTAAACCATGGTCTTTGTGGTCAGTCAGTTGGGCAGACCATTAACTATTTTTTCCTCTTTGGTTTTTCAAATTTAGTTTCACTCATATGTTTTGATCTTTCATAAAAACCATTTTCTAGGGTTTTTAAAAGGTATCTAAGTCCATATAACATCCCCTAAAGAGCTCCAACAATATTTCAAAAGATATTTAAATATTAAAGCACTTACATGAGAACTTCTAAACTTTTTGTTATTCATGAAAACTTTGAGTCTCCATGTTCATCTTCAAGCTTTAAGATACTTCAAGCTTTTCATTGAGTTCTTCTTTCATAGTCGTCAAGCTTTAATATATCATCCATTCCTTTATTCTTTAAGCTTCATATGATCATGTTCCTTTGAAATATAAGCTTCAATTGATCCTTGGGAGTACTTGACCTTGCTTTCATATATGTGAGATCTGAAATATCATCACTCAATCAAATATGTTAAGTTCCACTTGTTTGTTAGCATCAAAAGAGGATGTTAAGCCTTGTAAGGCTAACACATAGCCATGTCATCTCCATATTCGATTTCACTACACTCACTAGAAATATTAGTCAACATTTTTAATGTAGTCACCTTTTTCATCCTATTGTGCCCATTTAGTCTCTCGTTAATAGCTAACTCCTGGGTAATAAGTGAACCTATCATTCATCTAATGACATAGCCTTAAGGTCTCTAACCACAGATATGGTAGTGGCCTTTGCTTCCCAAACTAGAGGTAAACCCCTAAGGACTTTCCTAATCATCTCATACATAGGATAGGTCTTACCTAATGTATGCAGTGAATTAATAATGTGTTTGAATCTAGTGTACATGCTTTAAATGGACTCACCAGTGTTCATCCTAAATGCTTCACACTCACTGGTCAACATTTCAATCCTACTATTTTTTACATCTCTAGTACCCTCATATGTGACTTCAAACTTATCACATATCTCCTTAGCAAATGAACATGCCATAACACTATTAAATTCATTCACATCAAGACCACAATACAGATTATTCATGCCAGTAGCATTTAAACTAACAACTTTCATATCATCATCAATACATTCCTTGTTAGTCCTAGGAACTCTAGTTGTACCTTCAGATTTCATAAGAACATAGCTTCCCTTAGAGAAAACTCTCCACACCTTTCAGTCAATATTATGAAGATAGATGCGTATCCTCTGTTTACAAAAGGTGTAATTGACACCACTGAAAATTAGAGGGCGTGTGGAAGAGGTTCCCTCAGAGAAAGGGGTTAGAGTACTATGAGCCATCTAGAACTTTTGCAAAATAATTATTAAGTTTAAGTAATTAGGCTCTAATACCAATCGTTAGCTTCACTACAATTCTTTAGAGGGGGTAAATTAGTGTTTTAAAAAATTTATCTCCTAGGTCAATCCACTAGCAACAATATTACACAAACCTAAGGTCAATCTAGTGCGCATAAAATAAATCAGTATATATATATTGTAACGACCTGCTATTTAATTGGGGTTTTTTTTTTTTTTTATACTATGACATTTATTATGCTCTGATACCACACTGGATTGAAACTAATCATCAACCTAAGCAGCGAAAAGCAGATATCAAATAAATTTAACCATATGTAACTATATACAATACCAGAGTGATAAAGTTTTTCCCAAAATATACATAAATGTCTGTTTTCCAGAATACCCTCAATTGGCGAGGGCTATACAAAAATACTCCCAAAACTACTCACACAACTGTCAGGGCAATACTGAGGCCCCTTTATCTGCGAGCCTGATATGCTCGCCTCCCTAGATCAACTGAAATATGTTAAAGTAATTGGGATGAGCCAACACTCAGTAAGATGAAATATGCTATTGCTAGTGTGTGGCAAATGAGTTACAATAATATGAAAATTTGTTTCTATAAAATTATGTATAACTGGATTTGTAAATACAGTACAAGTAATAGAAACCACCACCATTTCCATATTACTTAACATATCAGTATTTTAGGTTACTATTTAAAATACTTCTACTGTACATAGGTATATTCCCTATCTTTGTAAACCTGTATATTCATAATAATAACTGAAAATTTCCATGTGGATAACCGTGTGTCATGATTTAACCCCTCAAGACAGGGTTGTGCGGCCCGTAGGCGGGATCTACCTTGGCTGGCCGACCAAGGTAAACCACTATACTCCCTCACTCAGATCGGCCACTCGTCAACCCATATCTGATGGGGAGCCTGTCCATATCTTGGCACGATCGACCTACTACCACGTATTATCTAAATTGGTGCTTGCACTCTAAACTGAAATATCTGTAGCTATGGTACCGTGCTCTGTAACTGTATGGTCCAACAAGGTCTGATACTATATAATACATCTCTATATATAACTATCTTCTTTACCATAATTTTGGAATAATTGTATTAACCATGACAAGGAAATAAACTATAACTATGTCAACTCTATCTTTGAACAGAACTGTAATCTATAAGTCATGGTATTGGAAACTGTATAATCATGGTACTGAAAACTGCATAATCATGGTATTCTATAATTACTATAAAACATATCCACTAGCTGTATATTCAGTAAAACATACCCTGAAATTACTATAAAACATGTTTTTGTACTATATTTATGTTGACCTTATATGTCACACCCGATTTTGATAATGACAAATACTCCCGTATTAAATAAATATCTAGTTCATGTGCAGGTCTATATCAGCAGATGCATTGATGGCACGTGAAAGCTCAAAGCTTAAAGACAAATTCATATTCTTATTTGTAATATTTTTAGTGAAATTTGTCTGTAATAGTAATTAAGGTATTTGGTTTGTAATAAGCACACACATCACATGTATGGTTTATCTTGTAAGCTCAAACCAAATCATAATGCAAAATGACCTTAGCATGACCTTAGGGTGTACCCTTCGGTCGACCTTCGATCGACTGACACCGGACTTTTTTAGTGTCTTAATTTTCGACCAAATGACCCTAAGACACTCACTCATGCATACATACGTTTGAATAATTGACTTGGGTAATTGCATGCTTGAAAAAGGACAAAAATGTACAAGTCTTGTACTTTCGGTCGACCGATCCACACAGGCCATTTCCAACTAGTCGACTGAAATCGGTCTAGGTCAACATGTGGACCACAGTTCGGTCGATCGAGCCCTCACAGTTCATTTGACCCCAATTGACCGAACCACCTGGGGGTCAACATTTTGACCTCTCGGTCGACCAAGAACTTTTGTTCTCCAACTACCTGATCGACCGGAGGGTCCTCGGGAAAATTCCCAACGGTCTGGTCGACCGAACCAGGTAATTCAAAATGTCCTGGTCGATCGAACCTCAGAAAATTAAGAAATCGCCCTCTCCTGGTCGACTGAGCATTCAGTTCAAAAGTCCCCTGGTCGACCGAAACTGATCTGGTCGAGCTGACTTCTCGGGTTGCCATCATTTTTACTGCGGGTTAAATATTTTTAAACAGGGTTAAATTGATTTAAATGTCATTAAACTTTTTCAATAATCCCTCACAGGTCCCCAACGGTAAAATATTTTGGTATGTCTATATATACTCGTTCATTTGGGAGAATTAAGTATGGATTAGCAAATATACTCAAAAATTCTCTCTTAAGCTAAATACATTCTACTTCTCATACTTTTATAGAATCCACTCAAACTTACCTTCTCTATCCTTCTATATCATTTGTAAGTGCATTGAGTGAGATTGTTTAGAGGTTTGCTCTCATTGTTTGAAGTTCTTTGAATCGATTTTTCTAACGAGAGCATAACCTAAGTATTCTTAGGAGGCTTTTCTAATAAGCCTATCCTAAGAAGACTTGTTAAACTTCCGAGTGTTGCATTCTTATTGCAATTACTTAGGAAGGTTGTATTTGTTTTGGCTTGCAAAATATTTCCAAAGTATTCAAATATCTTGTGGTATTCATATTGATATATTGTGAAAATATATTTGTGTGTGTTATATTAATCTTTGTGGCAATATCCATTCAAATCTATATCATTTGCTGAAATACAAAGATTACATATATCTTGCAATCCAAGCATATACATATTCATGTGATTGAGACATTCTATTGATTGATATTCTTGAGGCTTGTTTGATATTCTGTGTGAACACGTTTGACTGAATATTTTGAAATACATAGATTATTATTGATACTCTCACGTACTCACTACACTGATAGAAAACATTTTTTAGAGTAAAACTATCTAGACCACACTGAGCTTACGTTATTAAATCATCTGTGGTGTTTGTGATTGTGCGCATTTGTCGTACAAATTTGCTTTACGTAAAAGCACCCGTACATTATACCTTTTGATTGTATATCTGAGAGATTGCAGGCGCAGCCTGAGGGGGCGGTAATCCAGCTCGATAAAGATTGGTGTAAAGGTTGAGGTTAGCCCTATGATAATTTGACCTGGTTTGTATAGGTGTTGCTCCACCCATTTAAGTGAGCAAGTTAGTGTGATAATCCTTGTGCTGGTTAGCCAAGGCGGGGACGTAGGCAGTTGGCCGAACCTCGATAACATATCTGTGTGTCACCTTTTATCTACTGCTTTCTGGTGCTTGTGCGATTAATTAAACTGCCTCATTTAATTTCTGATATATTTATATTATTCGCATTAGATTGACCATAGGATTGTGAACATACTGCTGTTAGGAGGAATACCTAGGGGTTAAATTTTAAAAATACCAATTCACCCCCTTTCTTGGGATCACGGTAAAGCTAACAATTTATATGCTCAAGTCATACAGTGATTTAATACATAATATTCATAATTAATAATCTGTCTAATGTCCTACTGTGAATAATAAACTGGTAGAAATATACATTTCATACTGGAAATCATTTTAGAACTACCTAGCATAGCATATTTTCCTCACCTAACTCCTGCTAAAATCCCCTACTGAGACGGGTCTTACACCTGCAGGGTTCTCCACTCAATACCCTGAAAACCACATTTTCCAAAACAGAATATCAATATTTCTTGGCCTACATCATTTCTTACAACTTCCAGAAGGCCAAAAACTGAATAAAATACCTTACCCTGGATTTGGGATGAATTCCAATTTCGTCCCACCAACAATCCGCTCCGGTAGACTTGTAGAGAACTCCGCCAGGAGCATCGTGGTAGCCTCATATCATCGATCCAGTGACTAACGGGGCCAAAATTGAAAGAAGAAAAGGGAGGAGTTGTAAGGGTAGAGAGAGAGAGATAGGGTTTGTGGCAAATTTTCTGCGATTAAAAATCAATTTAGGGCTATTT
This sequence comes from Malania oleifera, assembly GCF_029873635.1. Lineage (NCBI taxonomy): Eukaryota > Viridiplantae > Streptophyta > Magnoliopsida > Santalales > Ximeniaceae > Malania > Malania oleifera. The sequence continues at coordinate 74,300,140 of NC_080418.1, read as the reverse complement.
ATACTACGGGATTCTTCGACAAGCCACGTCACCTCATCGACAAGTCCTTCAATAATTTCATCGATGAACTTCCTCCTCTATAGACGAATCTTAGTCTGTCCCAAAAACCCCTCTCGGTATCTTCTCATCGATGAAGACAGGACCTCGTCGACGAGGTCATGAAGAACCCTCATCGACGAACCCTTGCATTCGTGAACGAGGCCTAAAAATTTCCTGAAATTGTTCTTAGCTCCAAAATCTACTGCCTCTTTCGGTTCCTATTTCCATTTTCCTCCATCTTTATTATTAAAATACTATTATTCTTCGGGTCACTACATTCTCCCCTCCTTATAAAATTTTTTCCTCCAAATTACTGTCTGTATTACCTTTTACCATCTCATAAAGACAAATGGTCTACATATTTTATTACCTGCCCTCAATTATGGCGGAGAAATACCGTGGTTACATGGGTAGTTTTGGGATATTACAAATATAAAAGAAAATTCTCCCAAAACTAAAAGACAACCTATCCTATACTCTATATTACAGTTACACTGTACTGACCAGAAGAAAATTACTATCCTAATACATATATTATCATTATAACTTCTCAAAACAAGTGGGGATACTTTCGTCTGATCTCATCTTCAAGCTCCCATGAGGCTTCCTTAACCGCGTGATTTTTCCACAGGACTTTTATTAACTGTATCTTCTTATTGCGTAATTCCTTATCTTTTCTGTCTACGATCTGAACTAGAGCTTCCTCATATGCTAGATCACCCCTGAGCTCCAAGTCTGCATAGCTGATGATATGGGAAAGATCGAAGACGTATTTCCTTAACATAGAGACATGAAACACGTCATGAATCCTAGATAGAGATGGTGGTAAGGTCAGCCGATAGGCCACTGACCCAATCTTCTCGAGTATATCAAATGGACCAATGAACCTAGGGCTCAACTTACCCTTCTTCCCAAATCTCATGATCCCCTTCAATGGTGCTATTTTTAGGAAAACATGCTCACCCACTTCAAATTCCAGTTCCCGACGGTGAGTATCAGCATAGGTTTTCTGCCGACTCTATACTGCATTGATCTTATCTTGAATAAGTCGGACTTTATAACACGCTTGCTAAATTATCTTTGGTCCCAAAACTTGCTTTCACCTACTTCATCCCAGAAAAAAGGAGATCAGCATCTCCTACCATATAATGCCTCATAGGGTGCCATGTCGATGCTAGTCTGATAACTGTTATTATAAGCAAATTTAACTAGTGGCAAGAATTGAATCCAACTACCTCCAAAGTCTAGCACACAAGCACGAAGCATATCTTCTAATACTTGGATTGTTCTCCTCTCAGTCTGACCATTGGTCTGAGGGTGGAAAGCAGTGCTAAATGCTTGCTGAGTCCCCAATGCCTCTTATAAACTCCTCCAGAACCATGATGTGAAACGTGGATCACGGTCTGAGACTATGGTTACCAGCACTCCATTGGGTAGAACAATCTCTTGTATATATATATATATATATCTCTGCTAATCGGTTCATAGGGTAGCTAATCTTAATGGGCAAAAAGTGCGCTGTCTTCGTCAACCTATCAACAATTACCCAGATGGCATTTTGACCATGCGGCACCGACGGTAGTCCCGTAACAAAATCCATGGATACGTGGTCCCACTTCCATTCAGGAATGAAAGTGGCTGCAACTGCCCTGGCGGCCTCTGGTACTTAGCCTTAACCTGCTGACACGTCAAACACTGCTGCACAAATTCTGCTATCTCCCTTTTTATACTACTCCACCAGAAATACTCCCGCAGATCCCTATACATTTTCGTGCTACCAGGATGGATAGTGTATAGAAATCTATGTGCCTCTTCTAGAATCGTCCTCCTAATACTGTCATCTGTAGGCACACATAGTCTGGTGCGAAATCTCAGAGCCCTATTGTCAGAAATGCTGAATTCTCCTCCTTGACCATCCTGTATTCTGGCAATCACTTCTACCAATTCTGGATCATCCCTCTAAGCAACTTTAATCCTTTCATATAATGTGGGTTGTATAACTAGACTGGCAATAAGTTCCTAAGGATCATTCTCCACTAATTCCACACCGAGTCTTTCTAAGTCCATCTAAATCGAATGTTGAACTACCGTTGCCAACTGTGCTATGTCTCCTGATTTGTGGCTCAAATCATCAGCCACCAGATTTGCTTTACCTAGTTGGTAACTGATGGTATAGTCGTAGTCCTTGATTAGTTCCAACCACCTCCTCTGCCGCATGTTCAACTCTTTCTGTGTAAAGAAGTACTTTAGGCTCTTGTGATCCGAAAATATTTCACATTTCTCACCATATAAGTAATGTCTCTAGATCTTTAGTGTATGTACAACTGCAGCCAACTCTAGATCATGAGAAGGGTAGTTCTTTCCATACTCTTTCAATTGTCTAACGCATACGCCACCACCCTACCATGATGCATCAGTACACAACCGAGCCCTTTCAATGACGCATCACTGTAGATAACATAACTATCACCTGCTGATGGAATCGTCAAAACTGGTGCAGTGACGAGCCGCAGCTTTAATTCCTAGAAACTTTGCTCACATTCTTCATCCCACACAAATTTGGCATTTTTCCTAGTCAACCGCATGAGAGGTCCTGACAAAACTAAAAATCCCTCCACGAATCGGCAGTAATAACCTGCCAGCCCTAAGAAACTTCTGACTTCGTACACGTTCTTCGGCCTGGCCCAATTCACTACCTCGTCAATCTTGTTGGGATCGACGGCTATACCATCTCCTAAGATCACATGGCCTAGAAATGCAACCTTCTCAAGCTAGAACTTACACTTACTAAACTTGGCATAAAGCTTCTCCTCCCTGAGTGTCTGCATCACCTGCCTCAAATGCATCTTATGATCCTCAAAACTCCTCGAGTACACCAGTACATCATCAATGAAAACTATTACAAACTAATCAAGATACTAGTGAAAAACTTTATTCATCAAATCTATGAACACAGCTGGGGCATTCGTAAAACCAAAAGGTATAACAAGGAATTTGTAGTGCCCAAACCTGGTTCTAAAGGTTGTCTTCATGACTTCCTCTGCTTTCACTCTCACTTGATGATACCCAGATCCGAAGTCGATCTTGGAATATACCCGTGCACCCTGGAGTTGATCAAACAGATCGTCAATATGGGGTAGAGGATATTTATTCTTAAAAGTAACCTTGTTTATCTCCCTATAATCAATACACATCCTCATGGACCCGTCTTCCTTCTTTACAAATAACACTGGAGCTCCCCATGGCGATACACTGGGTCGTATAAATCCCCTATTCAATAGGTTTTGCAACTGATTCTTCAATTCTCCTAACTCAGCTGGAGCCATACGGTAAGGAACCTTAGAAATCGGTGCCGTCCCTAAAGGTAAATCTATAGGAAAATCCACCTCGTGCATAGAAGGCAACCCGGGTAGCTGTTCTGGAAAAACATCTCAAAATTCTTGTACTACTGAGGTGTTGCCAATCTTTAATTCATTTTTAGATACTTCTTTCACAAATACTATGAACCCCTGACCTCCGTCCAAGAGTAATCCACTTGTCTGTACAGCTGACACCAGCTATGCTGGAGCACGCACCCGCGAACCAACGAATTTGAATTCTTGCTCTCTAGGGGGTCTGAAAATTACTTCTTTTTTATGAGAGTCAATACTGGCGTGATTAGAAGCCAACCATTCCATACCCAATATTATATCAAACCCACATATATCAAATACAATCAAATCAGCTGGTAACACTTTCCCCTTAATTTCTATCGAATAGCCTCTAAGTACCCTCTGACATCTAGTCACTGACCGTGATGGTGTAGCTACTGACAGCGCTATATCTAATGATTGGGTCTCACTCTCAGATAATTTAACATAAGATGCAGAAATGAAAGAATGAGTAGCACCCGAGTCAAAAAGAACAATAACTGGATATGATGAAATAGTAAATGTACTTGTCACCACATCCATAGTGGCCTTTGTATCACCCGACGTCAGAGCGTATACTTGAGCTGGGGCCACATTCCTCTGCTGGCCACCATAAGGCGCTTGGTATCCTCTCCGAGCTGCCTGATGTCCTCCCTGATAGAGCCTGGGAGTTGGGACCTGGTGTAGCTAAACTAGGCATTCACGTACCATGTGCCGGGGTCTCCCATAGTGATAACATACACCTCTGCCTACCCGGCACTCCCCCAAATGATGTCTCCCGCATGTCTGACACACTAGGTAAGTCGGTGTCCCTTGATTCCCATGAGGTGCTGCCATTTGCCTTTGATCTCCCCTATCACGACCTCTTTTCCATGGACCCCTGTTGGAGCCAATCTGAAAACTTTGAGGTGCTGGCCTCTTCCTTTGACTATGAGCTATTACACCCCTCTGAATACCACTCTTAATGATCACAGCTCTATCTACAATCTCTATAAATGTTTGAGCCCTGAAACCAATCACCTGCTCAAACAAGGTCTGCCTCAGTCCCTCTTCAAACTTCCTTACCTTTTTCTCTTCATCAAGTGCCAGATGTGGAGCAAAATGTGACAACTCGATAAACCGAGCTGGGTACTTGGATAGAGTCATCTGCCCCTGTACCAAATGCATAAACTCTACTACTTTCGCACTCCAAATGATAACAGGAAAATACCGCTAGAAGATTGGCTCCTTGAATCAGTCCCAAGTCATTGGAACTGGAACCGACCTCTGCTCCTCTATTAGCTGTGCTGTTCTCCATTAGCGTTGCGCCTCCCCTATCAGTTTCAACATCGAAAACACCACCTTTTACTCATCTGTGCAAGGAAACACAGCCAACGTCTTTTCAATGTCCTGGACCCAATTCTCAGCTACAATCGGGTCATCTCCTCCAGCGAAGGATGGGGGCTTCATCAATGTAAACGACTTAATTGAATAGCCACGCTCCCTAAAACTCCTAGCCATCTCAGCCATCACCTGCTGAGTGACGCTACGCAATATAGCATATGTATCTCCTCCACCCATGCTGGAAGGTCCTAGCCTATCCTCCCTAGCATTCGTGCCACTGCTTCCTAAGTCCATCCAGAAGACAAGAAACACACTTAAGCACTTTATCTCCTATACTAACCTATCCTATACCAATTCAAAATTAACTGCCTTCCCTGACCTTAACTCAATATCCAGTTCTGTCACCAAGACACACGACCCGACAATAGTTTACTATAGTTTTCGTGAAATCGTCACCCCAGGAAAAACATAGAAACCACCACGAAAATCCTGTACCCAGACCACGGAAAAATCCTCAAATTCTTTCCTATACTCTGGTATTGCCTCCGCTGCACTCTAAAGTCTACAGAACCTAGCAACCTAGGCTCTGATAACAAACTGTAACAACATGCTTTTAACTAGGTTTTTTTTTATTTTTATACTATGACATTTATCATGCTTTGATACCATACTGGATTGAACCCAATTATCAACCTAAGTAGCCAAAAGCAGAAATCAAATAAACATAACCATATGTAATTATATATAATACCAGAATGCTAAAGTTTTTCCCAAAATATACATAAATGTTTGTTTTCTAGAATACCCTCAACTGGCAAGGGCTATACAAAAATACTCCAAAAAATTCTCACACTACTATCAAGGCAATACCAAGGCCCCTCTATCTGCGAGCCTGATCTGCTCGCCTACCTGGATCACCTGAAAAATGTTAAAGTAATTGGGATGAGCCAATGCTCAGTAAGACGAAATATGCTATTGCTAGTGTGTGGAAAATGAGTTACAATAATATGAAAATTTGTTTCTATAAAATCATGTATAACTGGATTTGTGAATATAGTGCAAGTAATAGAAACTACCACCATTTCCATGTTGCTTAACATATCAGTATTTTAGGTTACTATTTAAAATACTTCTAATATACATTGGTATATTCCCAATTTTGTAAACCTGTAAATACATAATAATAACTGAAAATTTCCCTATGGATAACTATGTGTCATGATTTAACCCCTCACGACAAGGTTGTGCGGTCCGTAGGCGGGATCTACCCTGGCTAGCCGACCAGGGTAAACTACTATACTCCCTTAGTCAGATTAGCCACTCCTTAACCCATATCTAATGGGGAGCCTGTCCACATCTTGGCACAATCGACCTACTACCACGTATTATCTAAATATGTGCTTGCACTCTGAACTAAAATATCTGTAGCTACAGTATCGTGCTCTATAATTGTATGGTCCAATAGGGTCTTATACTATATAATACATCTCTATATACAACTATTTTCTTTACCATAATTCTGAAATAACTGTATTAACCATGACAATAAAATAAACTGTAACTATGTCAACTGTATCTCTGAACTAAACTGTAATCTGTAAGTCATGGTACTGGAAACTATATAATCATGGTATTGAAAACTGTATAATCGTGGTATCCTATAATTACTAAAAAACATATCCACTAGTTGTATATTCTGTAAAACATACCCTGAAATTACTATAAAACATGCTTTTGTACTATATTTATGTGCTCAAGCCACACAGTAATTTAATACATAGTATTCATAATTAATAATCTGTATAATGTCCTACTGTGAATAATAAACTGGTAGAAATATACATTTCATACTGGAAATCATTTTAGAACTACCTAGCATAGCATATTTCCTTTACCTGAGTCCTGCTAAAATCCCCTACTGAGACGGGTCCTACACCCGCAGGGTTCTCCACTCAACACCCTGAAAAGCACATTTTCCAAAATAGAATATCAATATTTCTTGGCCTACATCATTTCTTACAACTGCCAGAGGGCCAAAAACTAAATAAAAGACCTTACCTTGGATTTGGGATGAATTCCAACTTTGTCCCACCGACGATCCACTTCGACAGACTTGCTGAGAACTATGCCAAGAGCGTCGTGGTGGCCTCAGATCATCGATCCGGCTACTAACAAGGCCAAAATCGAGGGAAGAAGAAGGAGGAGTCGTAGGGGTAGAGAGAGAGGGTTTGCGGCAAATTTTTGTGATTAAAAATTAGTTAAAGGCTATTTACACTACGGGATTCGTCAACGAGCCATGTCACCTCGTCGACGAGTCCTTCAATAATTTAGTCAATGAACTTCCTCCTTCGTCGACGAATTTCAGTCTTTTCCAAAAACCCCTCTCGGTATCTTCTCATCGATGAAGACGAGACCTCGTCGACAAGGTCATAAAGAACCCTTGTCGATGAACCCCTGCATTCGCCAACGAGGCCTGGGAATTTCTTGAAATTGTTTTTACCTCCAAAATGCGATGTTGTCGACGAACGCGGAGCGTTCATCAATGAAGTCTATTGCCTCTTTCGGTTCCTGTTTCCTTTTTTCTCCCTCTTTATTATTAAAATACTATTATTCTTCGGGTCACTACATATATACTTAGTGAAAATTAAACTGCACAAGTGATTTAATTAGGCATGCACGATAAAGCAGTAAATAGAGACAACACAAGAAATGTTATTGAGGTTCATCAAACTGCCTACGTCCCCTCCTTGGCTCGAGCACAAGGATTTCACTATAGGCTCACTTAACGGGTGGAGCAGCACCTAAATATTACCAGATCAATTAGCACAGGGTTGACCTCAACCTACACAACCAATCCTTTCGGGTTGGATTACCGCCCCCTCAAGCCACGCCTGGAATACAACAGTATTTCAATACAAGATGCGTACAAATAAAATGCTTCTCAATCAAATAGATTGTACTAGTAATAATCAGAACACACTAATCATGTAACAACAATAAGCACAATGGTGTAAATGTGCAATCAACACTCAGAATAGTAATTATCTCAAATCAGGCACAAGAGTGTATCTACAAGAAAATCTTTGAATCTAAGTAATGATAAAATTTCAATCTCAGTTTATGGTTTCAAAGATTCAAGCCAATGAAAATTTAGAATATCTCAAAAAATAGTTTTTCTGAATATCAAGTACAAGGAGATATTCAAATCTGATCTTCTAGAAAATAATTTTTGCATCCAAAAAATGCAAGCCCAAATGAGTCTTGCATTAATAATGCAAAGACGCACAAAGCTATGAGATTTTTCTCAACCTAAGATTTACTATATAATATCAAGGGGAAAATTTTTTGCTTAACCCACAAATAAAAATCAAATACACAAGAACATGTGAGGGTTTCTAGCAATAGTACTCAATGAATAAAACACTCATAATGCTAGATATATCAAAGGAATGAAAGTATTTGAGTGTATGGGCTTAGTATAGAAAAATAGGATTTGATATTTTTTAGAGAGTTTTTTGCTAATTAGTTTGCTAATTGATACTTAATACATGCAAATGAGCCTCTATATATAGAGAAGGCTAAATTTTGACCGTTGGAGACATATGGATAATTATTAAAATTGTTTTAAAACAGTTTATGAAAATTAACCCCATTTAACCTTTCTTAACAATGGTAAAAATTAAAACAACCTGAGAGTTCTGAGCGCCTGATCCACGGTTCAGTCATCCAAATAAACACAATCAAAAAATTTGATTTTTGAAGTTCGGTCACCTAAAAGTAGGTTCGTTTTGCTGAACCAAGGTGATTTCCATTCTATCCGAGGTTCGGTCAACCGGTTCTGGGTTCGATTTACCAAACTCATGTGTTTGGTAGCCCGAGGCATTTTTGAACATGAAGTTTGAGCTGCCGAGTTGGTGGGAATAGTCAAAATTATGATTCGGTTGACCGAGGATGGTACATCCCTTTTGGTTTGGTCGCTCGAGACCAAGTCAACCTTCTGACTGGTCAATGGTTCGGTTGCCTAAAGTGTTTTGAACACAATGGTTCGGTTGCCCAAAGCCTCACCAACTTTACCCTATAAGTCCAATTTTACTTCAAATAATTCCCTTGATAATATATGTGTTTTTTGGGACATCTTATGTGTCTAAGCAAGGACCTAAGGTATTTTGATCTTATAGCATCTACTTGCATGATATACAGTAATTATTACAGACCTTTTCCTAAATTACTATTACAGACCCGAATGAGCATAAAATAAATTACAACAAGAATAAGTCTTCTGGGTCTTTGTACTTTAAGTCTTTTCAGCCATCAAGTGATCTTGCAAATATGAACTTGCACACAAACTTGATGGACATTAAATACTTGAGTATTTGTCATAATCAAAACCAGGTATGACCTATATACTCAACATACATGCACGCCCTTCTTTGATGTGCCAATAAATAATACAAATTGTTGGTTGTACAAGGCTTAAAAACCTTTTTTGATGATAAGAAATTCGAGGAACTTAACATTTTTTATTAAATGATGATATTTCAGGACTCAAGTATGTGAATATAAGGTCAAGTACACACAGGGATAATTGAAAGCTTATACTCCAAAGAAAGAAGATCCCATAAAGCTTATAATATTAATGCATGGATTCAAAGATGATTTGATGAAGCTTAGAGAATTGAAGCTCAAAGGGTAGATGGACTCAAGCAAATGGAAAGCATGAAGCCTCCAAGCTTAGAATGTGTTTAAAGTCCTAAGAGAGTCTCTATGTAAGTACTTCATTCAAATGATGATTTGATTGGATTTGAAGATCATTAGGAAACTCATTGACTTAGAGACCATATTTTGAAAAACCCTAGAAAATATTTTTCAAAAGTATTGAATTAATTTGGGGAAAGAAAAATAGCAAAAGGAAATTGGAAACAAAATGAAAAATCAAGTTTTTTTGTTTGTCCAGATGACTGACAAAGTCAATCCGGGCTATTGAAAAATAAATAAACTGATTTTGAGAGACCTCGAGGGGACCAAGGTGACTGACTCATTGTTCCCAGTCGACTGAGTCCTTGCTGAGCTTTAAATTTTTAGTGTTTAAATTGTTAACTCTATGAGTATGATTCCATTTTGATTATGAAAAAACCAATGTTTCTCACCTATGCACTGAGCTTCTTAAACAAGTACATCTTTAGCATGCTCTAATGGTAGGAACTCAAGGAGGCCATAGGTATGAAAAAGATCATGCTTCATATATACGACATCTAAAGAAGCGAAAGACTGAAGACCTATTTGATATTGTATTTGCATTTTTTACTTCGTCTATAATATAATATGGTATGTAATAACTGCATCACATGCATGATAGGACTAAATGCTCAAGACCATAGATTAACCTTAGGGATCAACGTTGATCGACACCGAATTTTTGGGACTAAGTAAAAAGTCCTTAGATAGACCCTAGGGCCTTGCACGAACACTTAGGAAAATCCCCACTATCAACTATGCAATTATGGGTAACTTATGATTTAAAATATTACTTAGGTCCTAATTGTGTAAGGGGTTCGGGTGACCAAACCTTGGCATTGAAAACGCCTCGGTTGATCGAACATTTGAAAATTCAAAATGTTGACCTGACCTCGGGCAACCGAACCAATCTGTACTAAGTGTCCTTGGTTGACTGAACTTAAATCCCGATTTTTTCCAATGTCCTCGGGTGCCTGAACTCCATAGTCATTTTGACCTCGAGCGACCAAACTGAGAAGTTTGGTAGACTGAACTTAGGTTCAGGCAACCAAAACTCAGACGTTTTGAAAATAGCCTTGACCTCAGCAACCCGAACTTGACCCCAGGCACTTGAACTTCAAAAGTAGCTTTTCTGCATTTGAGTGTTCGGACGACCGAACCTATGGCTCATGCGACCGAAACTCTTGGGTTGCTTTATTTTTACTGCAGTAATTAAAGGTAATTAGGGTTAAAATTCATATTAAATATTTTTAATATTCCCCATTTTGTCCCAACAGTTACTTTTTGAGTCCCACCTATATATACCACTTCATTTAACACAATTCGTGATGATTAGCAAAAAGTGATTAAAAATATTCTCTTTCAATTTTTCATACCCTTTTTTCAAAATCTTTCACATTACAAGCTCATACTTTTTGATACTCTCTTTGATATTCACTAGCAATCATTCTTTTGACATAGAGAGTTAGTATTAGTTGTTTCCCTCTCTTGCACACTAATCGCAAGATTGAAGGGAGTTGTGTGTCTACATTGTAAACATATTTTCACATCATTCCTTTGGCAATACTCTATTATACATATACATTTTGAAAAAATTATTTTTTGAGAGTTTTGGTTGTTTGATCTTTCTCATAGTTTTTAATAGATAAATATTTGATTGGGAAGATCCTGATTTTAGCTTGCTAGTATTGGCATTCATATTGCAAGACTTGAAAGTTTGCATACACCATTCGATAAATCTATTGTAAGCTTAAACCCTAAAGTATCTGTTGTGATTGTATTTGGTAAACTATCTATTTCATACTTGATTAGGGTTTTGAGGTATTCTTGGATATTCACTTGTTGAATACACTATCTTGAGCTAATCTTTTCAAGATCTCACATAAGTATTAAATCCATATCATCTGTGAGTGCATATTTAATTGGACTATATTGTGGTACATGTATGCTTGTGTAGAAGTGCTTAAATTGTATGCAAAATTTCATATTCATTGGTTGTATTCTAGGTGTGGCCTGAGGGGGTTTGATCTAGCCCATAAGGATCAGTTGTTAGGGCCTTCTTCGCCCTGCAAGGAGAGTTTGTAAATGTTGAGGTCAACCCTGGTAATTTGACTTGGTTGTAATTGGTGTTGCTCCACCTGTTAAGTGAGCAATAGTTATAATCCTTAGGCTTGTGAGCCAAGGCAGGAACGTAGGCATAGTTGGTTGAACCCCGATAACATTTTTGGTGTCACCTTTTCTTTCCTTGCTTTATATTCTTCTTTGTGCTTGATTTAATTTTCTTGTTGAATATAATGCATATCTAGTTGACACGTTATTGTGTTTGGTTGAGAGATACTGGAATTACTTTGCATGTGCTGAAAATTAGTTAATATATCATCTCTACAATTTCATACATATATATACTACTTCTAGGTTGTGTAATACTGTTGCTGGATTAGTTCAACCTAGGAAGAATTTTTAAATATCCAATTCACCCCCTCCCCCTATTGGGATTGCACCAAAGTCAACATTAATGAATTCAGGCAATTGACTCTTTATTCCCAGTCGATTGACTCCTCGAGATTTAAAATTTTAAATAAAATGGGAAGTTTCCAAATTTGAATTTTTTTTTGAATCCTAAACGTTATGAAAAATTGGGAAACACTCCAAGTAACTTGGGGAACATGAAATACTCTTTTTTAAACATTTATAAATACCCCTCCCCCCCCCCCCCAAAATGCTAAAGATTCAATACACATAACAATACACAACAAACAAGCTCTCTTGCTCTCAAATTCTCTAAAGTTCTCTATTGAGTTTTGCCGTGAAACTCTCACAAATTCTGAGCATATTATAATTATTTTAATTAAAAAATGAAAACTCATGGTGATATACTTCTAAGGCTTCAAATTCTTTCAATTATTATTTTGAATTGAAGTATATTGTAGTGCTTAATTTCTGTACTAATTAGCTCTTATTGAGAGTGTTTTTGTATATCAAATTTGTTTCTTATTTTTTAGATGGTCCAAATCTTTGAATCATTGTTAGACCAAGCTTGGGGCATCATTTGGAGAGGTGAACTCTAGCATATTAAAGAAGAGATTGTAAGGTTGCTCCTGCCAGTCAAAGGAGTGTGTAAGGTTGCTCCTACCTGTAAAGGAGTGGTATAGTTGAATCCTTGGGTGTGTTTTCCTAAGGTGATGATGTAAGCAGGTATAGCTGAACCTTGTAAAACTCACATCTCACTCTTTTCCCTACTCTCATGTAATTTTCGGCTCATATAAACTACGTGTTTGGAATTTAATTTTTCTATTCATATAAACTATGTGGATTGAATTACAAATAAACTAAAAATTAATTTGACTTTGGGATTGCAGAAATCATAAAGGAGTACGTTGGTTGATCAATATTTATTGCGGAAACCAAAAGGGAGTACGTTGATTGGTTAACACCCAAGACTCATTAATTGAAAGTTTACTTAAATTCTGAGTTTTTGGAAGAGTGTTGGAAGTTTACATTGTGCTTAATATTGAGAAATTAAGTTCACTAATACAGGGCTTTTATCAGCTACATTCTAAAACTCTACTTTGAGTTACTTAATTGCTAAATCTTGGTAGCATTGCTCAATTCATTTTATATTATGAATCTTGTTTTGGGAATCTTGGTTGGTTGAACTAAATTGCTAAAATAAGTGTTGACCCTACAGGTCATACCCTATTTTGATTAAGACAAATACTCAGGTATTTAATGTCTGCCAATTGATGTGCAGGTTTATCTTGGCAATATCATATGATAGCACTTAGAGACCCAGAGGAAAATGAAGACCCTAGTTGATCTTCATTGTTGTGATTCTTATTTATTTGGGTCTGTAATAGTAATATAGGAAATGTTTGTAATATTTAATGCATTTCATGCATGTAGGAACTACAAGCTCAAAGACCTTAGAATGACTCTAGGTCCTTACACAAAATCATGACCTTAGAAAAGCCTTAGGGATCACCATTCGGTCCACCTTCGGTCGACTGATGCTGAATTTTTTTGATGTCCTAAAAAAGGAACTAGAATAACCTTAGGACCCCCATGCATGCTATATATATGTTCATATGAATAGGGTTAAATTACAAGGGACTTAAAACCGAAATGTATGAAAAATACATGTTCGGTTGACTGAACTTAAAAGTATAATTTCTCACGGTCGACCGAACCGGCCTGGGCCAACAGTTTGACCACAAGTACAGTTGACCAAACCCTTCCTAGTCAATATATCTCGGTCGACCAAACTCCTACCAAGTCAAATTTTGATTTCACGTTCAACCGACCAAAACCTTAAGCCAATGACCTGGTCAACCAAATCCCTACATGGGTTCCGCTAATCGCCCGGTCGACCAAACTTCGTAGTTTAAAATCACCTAGTCAACTGAACCGTGCAGAAATGAAAAATCACCTTTACGACCCTTAGTATGTTCGACCGAGCTCTCAGTTCAAATTTCTCTTGGTCGACCAAACTTTGTCACTTGGTCAATCGAACCTCAACTCCGGTCGACCGGTGCTCTCGGGTTGGACAATTTTTTTACCGCGGATAAATTTTTTAAAACAAGGTTAATTATGCTAAAACATTTTAAAACAATCCTAATAATACTCTATATATCCCCAACGACTATAATTCTCCTCATTTCTATGTATAGCCTTTCATTTGAAAAATTAAGGGGTGATTGGGGTTTTAGATTAGCAAAAATTTCTATGAAACTTTTATTGGCTAAAATCTTCCCTACTTCCATATTCTTCATACTCAAAGCCTTATACTCTTCCATTAATCATTATATTGCAAAATTCTTTTGAGAAAAAGTATCTTGAGTTATTCCATACAGTTCCTATGTGTTTATACTCTCATATAAGTGTATTGATTTTTGCTTTTAGTGAGAGTAAGCCTAGAGGTGTTCCTTGTGATTTAATTCATAAATTCATTTGTGGGAAACCTTCTAAAGCTTGTAATTCTTTGCATTCTCATTGCAAGACTCAAAAGCTTGTCTTGTGTTGTGAAGAAAAATATTTTTGACAAACCTTGTTTTTCAAAAATATCTCTTGTACTTGAGTTTTTGAAAATCTTGTTTAAGATATTTGATTTTCATATTGAAGGTTAAGCAAGGATTTTTCCACCGCTTTAATTTGATAAATCTTGTGTGGGAAAAATCCTATAGCTAAGTGGGTCTTTGCATTATTATTGCAAGACTCATTTGGGCTTGTATTTTGTGTGTGCAAAAATCTTTTTACTAGATTATTTTTAAATATCTCCTTATGCTTAGATATTGAGAAAGTATGGTTTAGAGATATTTAGAATACTTATTGGATGTAATCTTTGAAACCCTAAGCTTATGATTGAGATATGGTGATACATAGTTTCAAAGATAGTTCTAGAATACACTTTTGTGCTTGATTAGATAAAGTCAATATTCCGAGCGTTGATTGCACACATAGAGCATCGAGCTTATAGTTCATTCATCATTGAGGTGCATTGATTATATTGTGCATAGTGGTATATATCAACTCAGTGTAAGAAGCATTTTTCATGTACGTAAATTTTATAAACATTTGTTTTATTCCAAGCATGGGCTTGAAGAGGGAGACTAGCCCTATTGTATAGTCCTGGATTGGCTTACACCCATTTAGAAAAGCTAGGTGCACCATCCTGGTAAGGCGTGTTGGTTGAGGTTAGCCTCTTGAATTAACCTGATTGTAACCGGTGGCACTCCACCCATTAAGTAAGCATTAGTGGAACCCTTGGGTTTGCGAGTTAAAGGCGGGAACCTAGGCAGTATTGGCCAAACCCCGATAACATATCATGTGTCTGTTTATATTTCCACACTTTATATTCACTGCACGTGTATGTTGTAGGGTGAATGATGCCCATGATTTAAATTCCACATATTATACTTATCTGTGGATTTGGGTAGACAGACTCTAGGTTGTGTAATATTGCAAATGTCTGGTTAAACCTAGAAAGAAGTTTAAAATTCCAATTCACCCCCCCCTCTCTCACGAATACACCAAAACTAACAATTGGTATCAGAGCCTCGTTACACTAGGCTTAACAGATTTTGTAAAAGCTCGCAATGGCTCTCATTGGTGTATCCCCATTTAGAGAGGGGCAGTCACCTTCTAGGCCTCCTGTATTTTGTGGTGTCGATTACACCACCTAGAAAACTAGAATAAATGGTTTTATAAAATCAATGGATTGGATGACCTAGTGGGTGAATGCATGCGAGTTCATATGTTATGGACATGTTATATCTTGCATTAGAATCTATTTTTATTTTTATTTTTTTTTTATTTTTTATTTTTTATTTTTGAGTTTGTGGCATGTCATAGTGCACAAAAAATCTGGGATGGACTTGAAAAGAAATATGAAGAATCCTAGGAAAAGGAGACCATCACTCCAGAGGTGTCTGTTAGGAATATACGAACAAATTCCCGAAACCTGTGAGAAACAAATAGAGAAAGAATAACACCAAAGAAAAAAAAAATTCAATCACACGCACAAGACAATATTTACGTGGTTCGGCAATTTTGCCTACGTCCACGGAGTTGCAGGGATTTCAATATTATCAGGAAGAAAGCACAGAGAGTGCGGCGATACAATTCTCTCGCTCTCGCTCTCTCTCCAGAATACAACCACCCAAACCCTAATCACCCGAAAGCACCCTTTTTATATGTTGCGGCTTGGGCCTCACGGCCCAAGCCTTCGCTCCATGGACTAAGCCTTAGGATAGAAATCTCTAATTAAATGGAGGTCGGGTCGTCATCCAAATTAAGACACAACTAGGCTCCACAAAAGCCCAACAGTGTCATGCTCAGATGGTTAGGGAGTGGTAAGTGATAGGGAAATGGCATTAACAGAAGAAGAGATATATAATTCTAACTTAAACTCAATTGATGATTCTTAGATTAACTATTGTGATATGCAAATGCTAAAACATCTGTTGAATACCATGATAATTATGTTGATGATGCATGTGATGATTTTTACGCTGAATGTTATGTTGTGTCATATGATGAAACATCTAATATTCACTGTGATAATACTATTGAAATTGCATGCAATGATTCATATAATAACTATGATATACCTTATGATGAATTATGTGCCGAATTGATAAATCAAAGTATGCCTTCGTATGAAAAGCTAGATAAAATTTTATTGAAAATGAATAAATTTCTAGTGAAGTTATCTAAGCAAAAATCCATTTTGAAAAATGACAGCAAAAGCATGGCAAAGCAATTAAGAGAAATAAAATATTATTATTCCGTCTTAGAAAAGAGAAAGATTAAGAAGACATTGAAAATTATCTGCTTAGAAGAAGAAATAGATGATTATTCTAGAGTTTTACTCGAAGTTAAAAATAAAAAGAATAATCATAATAAACCCTTAAGAATTAAAAAGAAAAACATTTTCAAGAAGAGTTCATCCTTTAAATCCAATAGCTATTTTTATGCCTCATCGAGCAAAAATAAGATTTGTAAGCATAATCTTTCACAAGTTTACAAAACTTGCTTACACTGTAAAAGAAAATGGCATGTTCTATCTACTTGCTCATCTATAAGTGCTGGAGGCTTAAAAAAAGAAATGAAATGGATAATCAGGAAAGCAAACCCCATAGGACCTTTAAAGAAAAATGGATCTAAATAATATTACTTAATGATTTAATGCTTCCTTAGATCCTAGGTTTAGGTTTAGGGGGTGGTGATGACTAAAAGACTAGGAAGTGGTTTATACTTAAAATATCAAATCTTAGTATATGCATTCACTATATGATATTGATTTACTAAGAACTATTAGAAAATCATTCCAAAGTTGAAATACATGTAATATATCCAATCTGAACTTAATGCATATATATCATAATGATTGGTGAAAATGTGAAAACATTAGCTATACCTTACTAAATTAAAATCCGCTTCCAAATGAACAAAAGTATCCTTACTTGGTATAAAATTCTTAATGCTTATTTCATGCTTGAATGTACAAATCTTAAATTAAGCAAACATTTTCCATTGCACAAGCCTGCGGTTTAGGGAATCCATCTTTTATCATACATCATTATACCCTAAAATCACTTTTGAATATGAAAAGCCTAAGTCAAAATCAAGTCATCACTCTAGGCCTAAAGCACTATTGATCATAAATGACCAATATATATATTGAGTACTTATCATAAGACCTCGCTTCTACTCACCAAATGTATCCTTGCTTCATAATTATAGTTATATCTAAAGGATATGTACCACTGTTCAAAGAGCTATTTTCAAAATTCATACTCTCCTAGACGCTCTTTGCACATGCCTGGACATCATTACTAAGTACAAAAATATTTTAGAAAATGTCCACTCATTCTAAATACTCTTATGAACTAAATTATAATTTTATTTTTAAGAGTATTTACTCATTTTCGCTTTATAAGCTCTCAAGTTAAAATCAATTCTATTAGAGCTTCATATACTTGGAGATGTGTTGAATGGGTAAAATTATTTGCACTAGGTTTCAAATCTAGATTATAAAATGAAGTTTGAAAGAAACCTATGCATGATCAGTTAAATTTAAAAGTCATTCTAACTCTTGCCTCTCACATGTATTGAAATCATAAGAAAAGAGGCAGACATAGGCTTATTACTTTAACAAATATTCATTATGACTTTTTGGTCCATTAAAGTCTATTCATCCAAAGCCAAGCATATATCATTAAAAATCTAGAACTCTTGGCTAAAGAACTTGAAAAATAAGAAAAAGACATCAAATGAGTTGAGTGCATAACTCAAGGGGAGCTTTTATTCTTCATATATGTAAATTAAAATGCTCTCATATCCTTATATCGTTTATGCCTTGTGCTTATATATGTGTACAACATTGCTGCACTATCCATGATTCAATAAATGATTAAGATTTCCTTGATGGATAGTTTGTCTTTTCTTAGCATGAACTTGTATTGAGCTATATTGAATATCTTCAGCTGATTATACTATTGGAAAGTGTGCTTAGTCTAGAATGTCTCCTGCATGGTGGATGCAGTTGATGTGTATTGCATGTTGGTAGTGGATATAGGCTCTTGTGTGCCTTGAACTGAGTTATAAATTGCTTATGTGAACCTATCAAGTACAGGTTTTATGGGAAAATTTCTAGTTTACAGACGGCATACTGCTAAAATTTCAATAGGAATTTTCTCAAGTAAAACCTTGTACATAGATGATTATGATAGAATTAATATTAAAATCTTTTTGAAAGGATGAGTGAAAACTGAATATATTAAATTTCATCGTAGCATAATCATCGAATAGTCAGAAGATGTTAGCTCCATCCCTAGAAAAGAGCATAAGAAACTTATATACATCACTACACTTATTGAATATTTAGGCTCTTTTGAAATCCCTGAACATTATATCCTGCACTTGAAGCTTTATGATTTGATATGGAATGTTCTTGGGTCATAAACTCTATTGTATGCCTTAATACATATTCTTAGATGCATTTGCAACCTATAGGGATGATTATACTAGACAAAAAATAAAATGAATAAATCTTAATCCAGTATGCTCCTTTTAAAAGACTTAAATATGAAGGCTTATATTGCATGGCATGTTAAATGAAATTATCCTTTAACTGGTATAAACAGTTTATCTCATCTAAGCAATAATTCAAATTAATAGGTGGAGCATCTAGAATTAAATTACTACCCTGTTTTGCTCACCCATATATTTAGCTTAGATATGTTGTTTAATAAAATGTGGCATGGTTATATTGAAAATATTAAGTTGAAGTACGTAGTTTTTCCACAGTCATTTGTCTTTGCCATATGATCTTCGAATATATCTTTAAGTTTCATATGGTTGACTTTTTTTGGTTATGAGATGTTCTATGGTTAGATATTCACCAGAAAAATTCCGCTTGCATGTGTTTTAAATTAAAGTTTCTTTTTCGGCAAGCAACCCCCAGTACCTTTTTGCAAACATCATAAGGGGGATATATGTTTATTATATACATACATACATATATATATATATATATATATAATTGCATAACTAGTTCGATAATTTCATATGAAAATGCATGCAAACTAGTTAGATTGTGCTTGTGTTCAAACCAACTATTTGCTATCATATGTTGTGTGTTTTAAACTCATATCTTTCACGTGTCTTATGATATGTTTCAATTGCAATGGTTTGTGCATATGCATGGTCTAATTCTATTTTCATGTCATTTAAATCTTTAAATGACCAGTTATATATAGTATGTGTGCTTAATTGCTCTATACTTTGTGAATTCATTTGTGGTTTGCAATGCATAACTATCATGTCCCTTGTATGTGGATAGTTATATTTTTATGTTTTGATAATACTGAATTGTTTGAGGAAGTAGTTGTAGATATCTTCAAAATATATTACTCAATCAGGTCACTTGTTTACAGAGATTTTTGGGAAATGTTATTTTTTCAAACAACATGCTGCCGGATTTTCTAAAAACCTTTGCCCAAACATTTCCTGTATCCAGATCATTATTTGCCTATATATACTTAAATGTTAATCTATGCCCTTTTTGTTGTTGCCAAAAGGGAGAGAAGTAGGCAAGTATTTTTCATCATTAAAAAGCGGGAGATTGTTGACCCAACGAGTCATATCCTGGTTTTTATTATGACCAATACTGAGGTCCTTAATGTATGCAGAATTGATGTGCAGGTTTATATTGCCAATATCATATGATGGCACTCGGAGACCCGGAAGAAAATGAAGACCCAAGCTGATCTTTATTGTTGTAATTCTTATTCATTTGGATCTGTAATAGTAATATAGGAAATGCTTGTAATATTTAATGCATTTCATGCATGTAGGAACTACAAGCTCAAAGACTTTAGAACAATTCTAGGTTCCTACACAAAATCATGACCTTAGACCTTGGGGATCACCCTTCGGTCGACCGACGCCAGATTTTTTCAATATCCTGAAAAAGGACCTAGAATGACCTTAGGACCCCCATGCATATTTAGATATATATATATATATATATATATATATATGCTCATATGAATAGGGTTAAGGTATAAGGAATTTTAAAAACCAAAATGTATGAAAAATACATGTTCAGTCGACCGAACATAAAAGCATAAATTCTCACGGTCGACCAAACCGGCCTAGGCCAACGGTTTGACCACAAGTACGGTCGACTGAACCCTGCCTATTCAATATATCTCAGTCGACCAAACTCCTACCAAGTCAAATTTTGACTTCACGATCGACCGATCAAAACCTTAAGCCAACTACCTAATCGACCAAATCCCCACGTAGGTTCCGCCAAATGCCTAGTCGACAGAACTTCATATTTTAAAATCATCTGGTTGATCGAACTATGCAAAAATGAAAAATCGCCTTTGGGACCCTTAGCCTGGTCAACCGAACTCTCAATTCAAATTTCTTTCGGTCGACCGAACTTTGTCACTTGGTCAACCGAACCTCAAGTCCAGTTGACCGGTGCTATCGGGTTGGACAATTTTTTTACCACAGTTAAATTTTTTAAAACAGGTTTAATTGTGCTAAAATGTTTTAAAACAATCCTAATAATACCCTATATATCCCCAACGACTATAATTCTTCCAATTTCTATATATAGCCTTTCATTTGCAAAATTAAGGGGTGATTAAGGTTTTAGATTAGCAAAAAATTCTATAAAAATTTTATTGCCCAAAATCTTCCCTACGTCAATATTCTTCATACTCAATGCCTTATACTCTTTCATTAATCATTCTAATGCAAAATCCTTTTTGAGAAAGAGTATCTTGGGTTATTCCATATAGTTCCTACGTGCTTATACTCTCATATAAGTGTATTGATTTTTGATTTTATTGAGAGTAAGCCTAAAGGTGTTTCCGGTGATTTAATTCATAAATTCATTTGTGGGAAACCTTCTTAAGCTTGTGAGTCTTTGCATTCTCATTGCAAGACTCAAAAGCTTGTCTTGTGTTGTGAAGAAAAATATTTTTGACAAACCTTGTTTTTCAAAAATATCTCTTGTGCTTGAGTTTTTGAAAATCTTGTTTGAGATATTTGATTTTCATATTGAAGGTTAAGTAAGGATTTTTCCACCGATTTAATTTGATAAATCTTTTGTGGGAAAAATCCTATAGCTAAGTGGGTCTTTGCATTATTATTGTAAGACTCATTTGGGCTTGTATTTTGCGTGTGCAAAAATCTTTTTACTAGATTATTTTTAAATATCTCCTTGTGCTTGAATATTGGGAAAGTATGGTTTAGAGATATTTAGAATATCTATTGGTAGTAATCTTTGAAACCCTAAGCTTATGATTGAGATATAATGATACATAGTTTCAAAGATTGTTCTAGAATACACTTTTATGCTTGATTAGATAAAGTCAATATTATGGGTGTTGATTGCACACATAGAGCACCGAGCTTATAGTTCATACATGATTGAGGTGCATTGATTATATTGTTTGTAGTGGTATATATCAGCTTAGTGTAAGAAGCATTTCCATGTACGTAAATTTTATACACATTTGTTGTATTCCAGACACAGGCCTGAAGAGGGAGACTAGCCCTGTTGAATAGTCCCGAATTGGCTTATACCCATTTAGGAAAGCTAGGTGTGCCATTCGGGTAAGGCGTATTGGTTGAGGTCAGCCCTTTGAATTGACCTGGTTGTAATCGGTGCCGCTCCACCTGTTAAGTGCACATTAGTGGAACCCCCTCTGCTTTGCGAGCTAGAGGCGGGGACGTAGGCAATATTGGCTGAACCCCGATAATATATCATGTATCTGTTTATATTTTCACACTTTATATTCACCGCACATACATGTTATAGAGTGAATGATGTGCATGATTTAAATTCTGCATATTATACTTATTTGTGCATTTGGGTAGATAGATCCTAGGTTTTGTAAAAACTCAAATGTCTAGTTAAAGTTAGGAAGAAGTTTAAAATTCCAATTCACCCGCCCCCCTCCCTTTTGGGAATACATCAAAGCTAACAATAAGTATTCAAGTTAGAACTCTCATTCATAAAGGTTTATAACTAAATTAATTTTCTACTGAACTTGTGATTGTAAATGAACTTTGTATGTGTGTTTGCTGAAACCAAAAAGAGTTAAGAAAGAATGAATTAAAGAGGGTATAAAGAAATTTTAAATTCCCTATTCACCCCCCTCTTGGGGATACACCTTCCTTTCCACAAATCCTTTTGCAATCACATAAATGCCAATTAAAATATAATTATTTAGATTAACTTCCATGATCAAGTGAAACTCAGGGATCACAATTTTTATATCCATGCGATCCTGCGGTGACTCCATTGAACAAACCAATCCCACAACTGTACACATCCCATTTTGGTGAGAGCTCACTTCCCAAACCCAATCCTAAACTGTACACATTCTATTTTTTCATAAAACTATATTCTGATATAGATTGTTTGTGGGATGCATGAACACATTACATTATT
This sequence comes from Malania oleifera, assembly GCF_029873635.1. Classification (NCBI taxonomy): domain Eukaryota; kingdom Viridiplantae; phylum Streptophyta; class Magnoliopsida; order Santalales; family Ximeniaceae; genus Malania; species Malania oleifera. Next base: position 74,277,157 of record NC_080418.1, on the reverse strand, counting down.
TAATGTTTATTATATGAAGCTCTTGTGTTCTATAAAATTCATTACAGGTTGGATTATTGTGAACTGTTTATTGTAAACAATCAAGTTCGGAGTATATCTTTATGGAAAGTGTCATATTTACAGATGAAATGCTGCCAAAATTTTTCTAAACTTCTATAATTTTGAAAAGCGTAATCCTATGGACTTTCATGCATATCATTTTCTTTATTTTTGAGTCCTAAGGTTGTCTTGAACACATTAAGCATTTGTATGATACAAAAATCTTATGAATTGCAGGCTTTTGTGACTTGCAAGATTGGGAAATGTTCTATTTATAGACAGCATGCTGCCGAAAATTTGTTAAATTTTTTCCAAAATAATCAAAGTCATATACCATATGCTCAAATGATTATAATATGCTGAATGTTAAAACATTTTTTAAAGGATGAGTGAACTTCAAATGATATTTGAACTTCATCTCTAAATTTACTTTTGCATATGCTATGTGAAAATTCTATCAATCATGGACTCATTTGCATTATTTGATTATTATACTTGTTTTTTTTTTCTTAAGAAAATCATGTAAACCATGAACATCATATTCTATTTTTTCATAGAGTTGGGTCAGTCCCAACACGTTCATCACATCGACCTGGATGTGCCAGATCTGACAGTGCCAAAAAAGTCTTTCCAGGATGCGTTTTCCCCACTTAGAAGCAAAATTAAAATACAAACAAACTTTGTAAAATTAGTTCATGTTAAGCACTCAGGTGTCCAAGTTGGGCATATAAGGTCCAAATCGAGTGCGATCAGTCCCGACACGTCCGTGATTTTGACCTGGATATGCCGGAGCTAGCGGTGCCCAAAAACTCCTCCCTAGGAGCTTTTTCCCCACTTAGAAGTAAAGTTAGAATACAAACATAGTAATTATACTTAGTTTATTTTAAGCACCTACGTGTCCAAATCAGGCATACGGGGTCCACACTGAATTGCGTCAGACCCGACACGTCTGTCACATCGAACTTGACGTGCCAGATCTAACGCTGCCCAAAACCTCCTCCTTGGAGCTTTTTCCCCACTTAGAAGCAAAGTTAGAATGCAAACAAACTTAATAACCTTTTGTATTTTAAGCACTCAGGTGTCCAAGTTGGGCATACGAGGACCAAACCGAGTGTGGTTAGTCTCAACACATCCATGACATTGACCTCAACGTGTCGGAGCTGACACTGCTAAAAAAATCTATGGCAATTGAAAATTATGCGCTTAGAGGCGAACTTAGTAAAATAAGTTAAATTTAACCATCCACGTGTCCAATTTGGACATACGAGGTCCAAACTGAGTTGGATCAATCCCGAAATGACCGTCACATCGAACTGGATGTGTCAAATTCGATGGTGCCCAAAAACTCCTCTTCGGGAGCTTTTTCCCCACTTAGAAGCAAGTTAGAATAAAAACATAGTAAACTTAGTTCATTTTAAGCACTCAGATATCTAAGTTGGGCATACGAGGTCCAAACCAAGTGAGATCAGTCCCAACATGTCCGTGACATTGACTTGGATGTGCTAAAGCTGACGATGCCCGAAAAATCCTCTCCCGGAAGATTTTTGCGCACTTAGAAGCAAAGTAAAAGTACAAACAAACTTAGCAAACATAATTAATTATAGCACTTAGGTGTCCAAGTCGGGCATACGAGGTTGAAACTCAGTGTGGTAAATTCCTATTAATAAAACTTAGCTATTTAAACTTGTATCATTTTTTAACTATGTACGAATATCCGATCATTTTGCTTTCAAATCATTTATATTTATAGTAGATATACATATATGTTCAAAAATCGTATACTATTTTTTTTTTAATTATTAATTTGTATGATTTGCGGCTATCACAACATCAGGAAGATGCTAGGTACTATAGCCGAATGCAGCTTTTGACTTTTTCTGTATTTTTTATTATCTGAATAGAATGAATGTCTGCATTTTAATTTGAATTTTTATAATTTATTTGTATTTGTATTTGTATTTTAATTTGAATTTTGAATAATTTATTAATTTTTTAGTAATTCTGGTTTAATATATTATATGCTAAAATGTAATTACGAGTTTTTACATGAATTAATGAATGAAATAAAAAAATTTATTACTTTTAAATTATTAGTGACAATTCTGAAACCATCACTAATAGTCAATATTTCAAAGTATTAGCGACTATTTTAAAATTGTCACTAATAGTCAATTTTAGTGACAGTTAGAGAATCGTTGCTAATAATGGAGTATTAGTGACGGTTTTATTCCATCACTAAAATCTTAAGAGTATCACTATAAATTTTATATTTTTTTGGCTCAAAATAGTAACTAATAGTCTATTATTAGTGATGGTTCAAAAATCGTCACTAATAGCTGCTCTAGTGAGCATTATTGACGATTTTGAGCCAAGAAAATATAGGATTTATAGTGAAGGTCTTAGGGTTTTAGTTACAGAATAAAATCGTCACTGATATTTTATTATTAGTGATGGTTTATGAAAAGTGTCACTAATTAGTAGTAACTGCAGATATGGTGACAAATTTAAAATCTTCACCAATACTGATAGAACTGTGACTAATACTATTAGTGACGATTTTTTGATTATTGGTGATGTTTTTAAACCACCACTAATAACCTTATTTTTTATAGTGTTGTAAGGAGGAGCCTTATTAAGACTTTCTCATTTTTGCTCCTTATTTGTCATCATCAACAAGGGGGAGATTGTTGGCCTAATAAGGCTTAGTCTCGTTTGATGATAACAAATCAAGGTTACTTAACATGTTTGTTTTAGTTAAATCTCAGGGCTCAAGTGTTTATATGAAATCAAGTGATTATACTTAAAGAGCTGGAATGAAGTTTATACTTAAAGCCATGAGTCATGATGGATATAAAGCATATTGAAGAATTGGTTAAAGCTTGGTCAAAGCATTAAAGTTATATGACATGAAGACTTAGGAACTTAGTCTTATTCTTTGAGAGTCTCATGTAAGTACTTCAAATCTAAATATTGAATTTGACACTCTTAGGATTCATTATAGACATAAAGACCTGTTTTTAAACATGGAAAATATTTTCATAAAATCTAAAATAAGTTTTCCAAGTTACAAATTTTAGTTTTCGAACCAAACTTTGAAATACAACAAAGTGGCTAAGTTGTTAGGCGACTGACGATATTACATCAGACGACTAATATGTTATTGACTTTGTTAATGTAAGAACAAAATAAGATCAGGCAACTAAACGATCGGGGTCAGGTGACTAATTTGCTACTGATTGTTCTTATGCGCTATTTTAAAGAAGATCAGGCGACTGGCCCTAAGGCTTGGTCGACCGATGTTTGTCTTTTAAACTTTTAATAGCGTGGATTTTGTTTCTAAAATTGAATGATTGGGTTTCCAAACTTATAGAAAACTTGGAGCAAATGGTAAAAAGAAAACCTTTTTATTCTTTATAAAGGTAATTTTTTCGCAATATAGGGCATCCCAATACACACATTCAACTCGAAATTTAAGATATACTGCTGAAATATTTTCTAGAAAAGTTTATTGTGTGTTCATGTTGAAACCTTGTGAAATTATGATTTTATTTTCTTAAATCCAGACTCTACAATCAGAATATTGGTTATATCTTTTTGAGGTTCATCACTTTATTGATTTATTAAAGTATCTTGTGCTCTAAAGGGTACAAATTTTGCTCTATTGAAGAGTATATTTCTTATACAAACAAACTTGTTTTTGTTGTTTTTGTCTTGATAGTTCAGGGCTTTGAATCGTTGCCTAGCAAGAGGGTTGTTCTTGTTAAAGAGGGACCACCACCTTGAACGGAGAGAGGGGTACTTCACCTAGTAATGAAATGGAAATGGAAATCCTCAAAGCGTGTTCTTAAGGCAAGAAAGTAGGCTATTGGCCGAACCTTGTAAAAAAATCTTGTGCTTCATTTTTTTTCTCCTTATCTCTTTTAATTTCTGCAAGTTATAACTTGCGTGTATGATTTTATATTTATTGGGAACTTGTTGAATATTAAGAATTGATCGTGGTTTAATCAAGATATCATATTGTATGTTGGTTGTGTTGTTGGAATAAAAAATTTAGATAAGCACTAATCTCTGAATTCTTGGGTGAAAAAGCTGAGGTAAAGGGTTTGCGATTGATTATACTATTGAAACGTAAGTGCTAAGATAATCAAAGTTGATCTACTGAATTTGAGTCTTGAAAATTTCATTGACTATTGCTGAAAATTAGATTCCGATAATTGCTCACTTGAATTAATTGAAGTTTGAATTTGGATTATAATTTATGATTTCAAATTCATATCTAGGATTGCTTATTGGTATAGTGATGATCCCTAAAATGCCCTTTTTTAGGTCCCCATTTACCTCTATTTTTTCTTCATTTATCTTGTATATACCCTTTGTTAACATAGTTCAGAGTTATGTAAGGTTTGTTTGTGTTTTGGGAAAAACAGGTTGAAACCGAGGAGATAAGCATTACGAGAAGCCAAGGGAGTAATTGGAGTGCACAAAGCTAAAATTTGCTGCTCAACCAAGCCCCTAGAGCCTTAATGTATTAAATGAGAAAAAGATCTTGTTCAACCATGTGGTGCGACCAGCAACACAAAGGGGTGACCAGGTCACACGCTGCAGACTCCAAGGTTCAGACTGAAGAAGAAATGCTACAAGGTTCCACCAAGTGATCGACCAAGTGACCCTCAAAGGCAACCAGGTCGAGATACTAAAGTTGACTGAGTTAGAGATACTGAGTGTAGAAACCTAGAAAATTATAGCAAATAATAATAAAGGAAAGGAGGAGAAAGGAAATTCAAAAAGGGGAAAAAGCAGGGTTTGTCGACGAACCCTCCGATTTCGTCAACGAAATCCCTATTTGGATTCTTCGCACACCACATGTCTCGTCGACAAAAGATTACTGAGAGAGGTATTTTCAAGGCCTGAAATTCATCGACGAAGGTTATGAGTTCATCGACGAACTCCCTTCTTGGCCTTATTGACGAAATGACGTGTCTTGTCAAAGAAACCAATTGTATAAATAGCTCAAACCGGAATTCAGTGAGCAATTTTGCATGAGAACTCCTCTTCTCCCTCTAAACCTCATCCTCCACTCCTTCTCTTTAAATTTTTGGCTCAGTTCTCCACCAGTTTGATGATCAGAAGTTGCCACGCTACTCTTGGGAAGATTCTCTTCAAGTCTACTAGAGTAGATCGTTGGTTAGGCCAACTTAGGCGCCATCACAAAATTTGGGTAAGTTAGTTATTTTAAGTTTTATAGGGTATTTGGTATTTCAAGTTTGAGGAAATGTAGTAGATTGAATAATACTAAAGCATTGTTAGGGAAAATGTAATTTTAGGGTGTTAAGCTAGGAATACCATGGGTATAGATTTTGATTAGATTAAGGGCTTCTCAGTAGTCAAGTAAGGGGATAAACTAAGTCAGTATTTTTCATGAAATTATTTACCATTATACAACATTTATTTTCAAGAAAATATGTATAATATGAAACTATGTTTGTGTTGACCTTATGGGTCATACCCTGTTTTGATTATGACAAATACTCGGGTATTTAATGATTGCCAAGTTGATGTGCAGGTTTATCTTGGCAGCATCCTATGATGGCACTCGAAGACCCGGAGGAAAACGAAGACTTTGAAGACCCTTGATATAATTGAGTTGTTGTAATTTATATTCAGGTCTGTAATAGTTAAGTAGGAAAGGTCTGTAATAGTAAATAGGTCTTTGGTTTGTGATAAGCTCACACACATCACATGCATGATAATACGTAAGCTCAAACCAAACCATGAATGAGAAAGGACTTTAGACAGACCCTAGGGTGTACCCTTTGGTCGACCGACACCGGACTTTCGATGTCTTCAAATTGGACCCTAAGTGACCTTAGGACACACACATATTCACATATGTTTGTTAGGCACTTGAATAGGGTTTATATGTTGCAAGAAGGGACCGAAATGCACACTTGGTGCACTTTCGGTCGACCGGCCAACTCAGTTCAATTTGGCCCGGTCGACTGACACCGGTCCGAGTCAACTATTTGACCCAAGCCCGGTCGACCGAGTACTTGCAGGTCATTTGATCTCGGTCGACCGAACCACCTAAGAGTCAACTCTTTGACCTCCCAGTCGACCGACAAGATTTGTACTCCAACTACCTGGTCGACCGAGGGGTCTTAGGAGAATTCCCAACGGTATGGTCGACCGAGCCCTTCAGTTCAAAATAGCCCCGGTTGACCGAACCTCGGAATTTTGGAAAATCGCCTTCCTCGGTCGACCGGCCACTCAGTTCAAAATAGCCCTAGTCGACCGAGCCATTTGAGTCTTGGTCGACCGAACCACTTCTGGTCGACCGGACCTCTCGGGTTGCTCCCATTTTTACCGTGGTTAATATTTTTCTAAACAGGGTTAAAATGCCTTAAACGTCATTAACTTTTCTAAAAATACCCAATAGGTCCCCAACGGTCATATTTTCTCCCTTGCCTATATATACAAGTTCATTTGAGAAAATTGGTATGAGATTAGCCACCTTGATTAGGGAAGAATTCTCTGAAAAATAAAAACCCTATACTAATTTTATTACTCAAACCACTCATACTTGCCTTCTAGCATTGCCTACATATTTTGTAAGTTGATTGAGTGTTTTGTTTAATAGGTTTGCTCTCCTTATGCTATTTGTTTGATGTGATTTTCTTGAGAGCCAATCCTTAGGATTCTTAGGAGGCTTTTGCTAATAAGCATTTCCTAAGAAAACCTTGTTAGATCTTCTAAGCTTGCATCTTCATTGCAAGATCTTAAGAAGAGGGTATTTTCATTTTGGTTGCAAAAACATTTTCAAATATCTACTGTGTTTTTATCTTGAAAATATTTGATGAGATATTTGTTAGTGTGATAAAATCTTTGTTGCAATATTCTTTCACTCATATATTATTTGCTGAATACAAAGATTACACGTCTTTTGCAAAATAAGCATATTCATCGTTTAATACATACATGCTTGAGATATCTTAATGATTGAAATACATAAGACTTGACATCTTTGTGTGAAACTATTTGTTGAATATCTTGTGATATAAAGATTGTTTGTTTGACACTCTCACGTACGCTTTACACCGATAGAAAATACCTTTGAGAGTTGAATCATCTAGACCACATTGAGCTTACATATTATTTCATATTTGTGGTGTATATTATTGCGCGCATCCGGGTACATATCTGCTTTACACGAAAGCACAATCACTGTACCATTTGATTTTAATACACTTTGGTTGTATTTCCAGGCACGGGCCTGAAGAGGGAGACTAGCCCTGGAATAGTCCCAGATTGGCTTAGACCCGGTTAGGAAAGCTAGGTGCGTCGTCCTGTTAAGGCGTGTAGGTTGAGGTCAGCCCCGCTAATTGACCTGGTTAAGGTTGAGGTCAGCCCTGTGTTAATTTGACCTGGTTGTAAACGGTGCCGCTCCACCCTTAAGTGAGCTATTAGTGGAATCCTCTAGCTTGCGAGCTTGAGGCAGGGACGTAGGCACTGTTGGCCGAACCTCGATAACATATCGTGTGTTTATTTACATTTCTGCACTTTACATTTACCGCACGCGTATGTTATTATGTGAATGATGCGCATAACTTAAATTTCCACATATCTTTTATATCTGCGCATTTGGAATTATATAGACCAACCCTAGGTTGTTTTATACGAGTATTTTATTTAACCTAGGTGATAAATTTGAAAATTCCAATTCACCCCCCCTCTTGGGAATACACCAATTCTAACAGTTTGGGAATACTGTTGTTGAAAAATGAAATGGTTTAAGTACATTTCATTAGGAAACATGACTTTAGTTTAGATTTATGCATAGAAGATTATTTACACTTGTGTGGCATTAGTACAATTTTTCATGATAATTATGTTAAATCGGGAAATTATGATTTTCCAGAATAAGCATGAATTCACAGTTTTCAAGAAAAACTATAAAAAGTACAAGAACCATGATTTTATGAATATTATGTAAATCAGTGCAAGAATTTCATGTTCAGTACATTGTGATATGTTGGCGCAGATGCCATGATTCATATTTGCTTAAATGTTGTTATTATGTATGGTATGCAAGAATTCATGAAATATTAATACGTCAGATATTATTATGATTATGAAACAATCATGTGCAAGTATATGAAACGTACTATAGGTTATCAGAACCCAGATGATTTAGTTTAGTTTCACGATGCACGGTATCGTAGCTATATGTTCAAGTTCATGTTCATGATTAGTGCTACCACACATTTTATGTAAAGTGTGGGAGATGGCAGTCGACATGGCTTCATGGTAGTGCAGGAGTCCCTCTGGCAGTCCAGGCCAGGAGGGACAAGCCCATTGTACTTACTGATTCATGTTTGACTTAGCGTGGTCAGCCAGCCATTGCTAGGTCCTGCCTTCGGGCCGCACAACCTAGTCACATGGGGGTAATACATGACATCAACTAGCTATCCATCTTGGGTATTATTCATGTATTGTACAGTTATATAACATGATTTTCAGGTAAAAAAATTTAATACGTTATATCAAGTTATGATGTATCATGTTTTATTCAGATCCGATACAGACTATTTTTAGTAGATATGATTTATGTACTGATATTATGTATAACACAAAAATACTCATGTTGCCACATAATGGTGTTAGTTTATTTTCCTTACTAAGAGGTGTCTCACCCGAGCATTACAAACATTTTAGGAAATTCAAGTAGGAGGGCGGATAGAGCCCCGCAGTAGTAGAAGAGGATTGGACTACCCTATCTGTAGGGTAAGTGGATTAAGCAAGGGTTAGATGGACTTTGGGGTTGAAACCCTAGGAGCACTTTTTGGTCTTTTGTGGATGATTGTATGTATATATAACAGACTTAATAGAACTTTGGTATGGTTTCTGGTATTTATGGCATGTATATGATTTTATGTTTCTCGCTGCTTAGGTATCAGAGTTTTATGACAGATATATGTCTAGTACCCATGGGTCCACGTTGACCATGACTATGACAGTTTAGCTAGATATTATCTATGTTATTATATTAAATAAAAAAAATGGCAAAATAGGCAGGTCATTATAGTTTGGTATTAGAACCTAGGTTGATAGGTTCTATACAGTATATAGTGCAGCGGAAACAATACCTGAGTATAGGAAAAAGGATTTTAGGTTTTGTTATGCAGTTTAGAGGCAAGACTTCCATGGTGGTTTCTATGTTTTTCTTGAGGTGACGATTTTAGGAAAGCTGTAGTAAACTAATTCCGAGTTGTGTTTCTAATGTGTAAGACTGAATCTTGAATTAAGATAAGGATGTCGAGATAGGGGGATGATATGAGATTTTAGTTGGATATGTAAATTATAAGGATAGGGTCCCTAAGCTATGTTTATTATCTTTTCAAGATGGACCCTAGGGGTGGTAGTGCTCATGCGAGCGGTAGCGAGGGTGCAGGGCCCTCGGATGCAGGCAAAGGTTATTTGGACGTGGTATTACACAATGTAGCTCAGTAGGTCATGGCTAAGGTCGCACGTAGCTATAGGGAGCCAGGAGGCCTGTCTGCAGGCCATGGGTGTACAATAGAGAAATTCACTAAGATGAATCCTCCGAAATTTTCGGAAGGTGCTGATCCTGCAGCCATGGAAAATTACATGCAAGAAATTGAGAAAGTGTTGGTGGTGCTATAGTGCACAGAGGAGCAAAGGGTCTTTTTTTCCACCTACAAACTGACAGGGGAGGCCAAGAGGTGGTGGACTATTGTAAAACTACTGGAGGAATAGAGGACGGTACCTAAAGCTATGACTTGGTGCCAGTTTAAAGAATTGTGCTTTGATAGATACTTTCCAACTACTATCAGAGAAGCCAAAGTGGAGGAGTTTCTAAATTTGAAGTAAGGACAATAGTTAGTCCAGCAGTACACACCAAGGTTCATAGACTTGTCTCACTTCGCCCCGTATATTGTTCCCAATGAAGTAAGGAAGGCAAGGCAATTTGAAAGAGGTATGAGGTGAGAAATTAACAAACAGGTATCAGTGCTGAAAGTGCAGGACATTACTGAGTTAGTAGACAGAGCAGCTGTGGCTGAGACCAGTGAGCGGATGGATGCAGAGGTGCGGGGACAAAAGAAAAGGTCCACGTTTTTGGGTTTCTGACAAGGATCTCGCTGGGGCCAGTGGAGGAGAGGAAATTATGGCAGAGGACAGAGGCAAGAGATAGTGGGTCATGAGGTTCATGGAGTGTAGACCACCCTTTTATGTCAAACCTATGGGAGGAGACACTTAGGAGAGTGTCAAATGGGGAGAGGCATTTATTATCACTGTGGTAGACCATGACATTTGGTACAAGATTGCCCTACACCACCTAGTATCGCTCCTGCTCCTAGACCTTATCGGAGAGCTTATCAGGTACCCCATGGAGGTTAGCAAAGGAATGTAGCCCCGATGAGGGTTTATGCTCTAACACCACGAGATGTTGAGACTACCACAGACATCGTGACAGGTACCCTTATTGCTTTATCATATCTAATTATTGTTTTAATTGATTTAGGTGTCACTCATTCCTTTGTATCTGCGGGGTATGTTAAATTGTCTGGAAATGAGATCCAGTTATTAGATGTAGAATTGTTAGTCGCTACAACGGTTGGATCAGTGGTGAAGTGTCATAGGGTGCTCAGGGGTTACCAAGTAGAAATTCAGGGGAGGGTACTACCAACTAACCTAATTATGCTTGACATGCATGGATTTGATGTAATACTAGGTATGGACTGGTTGGCAACTAACTATGCTACTATCAATTTTCATATGAAAGAGGTGATATTCAGACCACTAGGGAAGCAAAAATTCATATTTGTGGGGTCAAGGGTGCATTCTCCACCTCAGTTAGTGTCAACCATGTAGGCGAGAAGATTACTTCTAGACTGGTGTTAGAGGTTTATGGCCTATGTAAAGGAGACGATAGAAAATGAATTGAAGTTTGGCATTACACCAGTAGTAATAGAGTTTCAAGATGCTTTCCCAGTGGAGTTACCCTGGTTGCCTCCCCATTGCGAGATAGATATTGCTATCAATTTACTTTTAGGGACGACGTCAATCCCTAAAGCTCCTTACCGAATGGCTCCGACAAAATTGGGAGAACTCAAGGATCAGTTGCAGGACTTATTAAATAAAGGATTTATCAAACCTAGTGTATCGCCTTAGGAAACTCCAGTATTATTTGTGAAAAAGAAAGACAGGTCTGTGAGGATGTGTATAGATTACTGAGAAATAAAGAAAGTAACTATTAAGAACTTTACCTCGTATAGATTATTTATTTGATCAGCTCTAGGGAACCCAGGTCTATTCAAAATTGACCTCCGGTCAAGTTATCACCAAGTGAAGGTTAAAACAGAAGACGTTTCGAAGATAGTTTTCAAGACTAGGTGTGGGCATTATGAATTCCTAGTTATGCCTTTTGGTCTGACGAATGCTCCTAATGTATTCATGGATTTGATGAATAGAATCTTTCACCAGTATTTAGACCAGTTCGTTGCGGTTTTCATTGATGACATACTGGTCTATTCGAGGATTTTTTAGGAGCATGAGATGCACCTAAGGCTAGTACTTTAACAGCTTAGGGAAATGAACTTATATGCCAAATTTAGCAAATGTGAATTCATGTCGGAGGAAGTTGTGTTTATGGGGCATGTTGCATCAGGGAATGGAATTTCAGTAGATCCTAGTAAAATAGAGGCAGAAGTGGATTAGGTCAAGCCGAGGAATGTACTGGAAGTTAGGAGTTTCTTAGGACTGATGAGATATTATCGACGATTTGTAGAGGGATTCTCAACATTATCACGGCCTTTGACACGACTAACTAGAAAGAATACTAGGTTTGAATGGGACGACAGTTGTAAGTAGAGCTTCCAAGAATTGAAGTAGAGGCTCGTCATAGTGCCAATATTGACTATTCCATTGGGAGGCAATGGTTACGTGATCTACTATGACGTGTCTTTGAGGGAGCTCAGATGTGTATTAATACAGAAGGGCAAAGTAATAACATATGCCTTTAGGCAATTGAAAGAATATGAAAAGAATTATCCCACTCACGATCTAGAATTGGCTGCAGTAAATCATGCATTGAAAATTTAGAGGCATTATTTGTACGGAGAGAAATGTGAAATATTTTTCGACCATAAAAGTTTAAGGTACTTCTTCACGCAGAAGGAGTTGAATATGCTGTAAAGAAGATGACTGGAATTCATCAAGGATTATAACTGCACCATCAGCTACCACCTAGGGAAGGCAAATGAGGTGGTTGATGCATTGAGCCGGACATCAGGAGATACAACACAATTAACAGTAGTAGTTCAGCACTAAATTCTGATGGATTTAGAGAGACTCGGTATAGAGTTGGTAGAGAATGATCATCAGGCATTTATTGTCAACCTGGTGGTGTAGCCTACACTATATGAAAAGATTAAAGCAACCCAATAAAATGATACATAATTGATGGAATTGACAGAGAAGGTGCAGGACGGGCAGGGGGAGGAGTTTGGTAATTCAAATGATGGATCTTTGTGGTTTCGTACCAGATTATGTGTGTCTGCAAATGTGGATATCAGAAGGACGATTTAGAGAAGGCTCGTAGGTCCCTATACACAGTTCACCCACGCATTACTAAAATGTATAGGGATCTGCGAGAGTCTTTCTGGTGGAGTGGCATGAAAAGGGAGATTGTTGAAGTTGTGCAGCAGTGCTTGATGTGCCAGCAGGTTAAGGCTGAGCACCAGAGGCTAGTGGTCCAGTTACAACCACTTTACATTCCAGAGTGAAAATGGGATCACATTTCTATGGACTTTGTGACAGGTTTACCACTGGTATGACAGGGGTAAAATGCTATTTGGGTGGTTGTAGATCAACTAACGAAGACCGCTCACTTTATTCCCATTAAGTCAACTACTCCATGTATAGATTGACAAAATTATATATTCAGAAGATTGTACTATCACATGGGGTGCCAGTGTCTATTGTATTAGATCGAGACCCATGTTTCACGTCATGGTTTTGGAGGAGCTTGCAGGAGGCTCTGGGGTCTCAGTTATTATTCAGCACGGTGTTTTATCCTCAAACGGATGGGAAGAATGAGAGGATGATTCAGATATTAAAGAATATGCTTCGAGCATGGGTGCTAGATTTTGGGGGTAGTTGGACCCAGTATATGCCACTTGTAGAGTTTGCATACAATAACAGCTATAAGACCAGCATTGGCATGGTCGGATGAGGTCATTATCCTCTATACTAGGATGAGGTTGGTGAGAGTCGAGTTTTGGGACCAAAAATAGTGCAGCAGACATACGATAAAGTCCAACTTATTCGAGACAAAATTAGTGTAGCTTAGAGTCGGTAAAAAATCTACACGGATACTCGCCGCCGGGAATTGGAATTTGAAGTGGGTGACCATGTGTTTTTTATAATAGCGCCACTGAGAGGAACTGTGAGGTTTGGGAGGAAGGATAAGCTAAGCCCTAGGTTTATTGGCTCATTCGAGGTACTTAAGAGAGTGGGTTCAGTTGCCTATCGGCTAGCTTTCTTCAAAATACATGATATATTTCATATTTCTATGTTAAGGAAATACGTCTCATGTCCCTCCCACGTCATTAGTTATGTAGAGTTAGAACTCATTGATACCTTGGCCTATGATGAAACTCTAGTACAAATCTTAGACAGGAAAGAACAGGAATTGCGTAAGGATTCTATTAGTGAAAATCTATAGAGGAACCATGCGGTGGAAGAAGCTTCATGGGAGCTTGAGGAGGAAATACGATAGAAATACGCGAACTTATTTAGTAAGGATCAACGGAAATCAGGGAAATGCAGGTAAGTATGCTAAGTTATTTTGTGCAGGTTAGTTAAATACATGTAATAATTTTTTGTTAGTAGGTAGTATTTTGGTTTTGGGAGAATTTTTCTTTGATGTGTATGTAATCTCCCAAAACTCTGGTGTAACCACGGTATTCCTCTGCCATAAGTGGGGTTAAGTAATAAAATAAGTAGTCCATTTTCCCCAAAGGATGGGGCTCAATACATATATTAAATTTCAAGGACCGGTATTTTATAAGGAGGGGAGAATGTAGAAACCCAAAAAATTATAGCAAATAATAATAAAGGAAATTGAAAAAGGGGGAAAAGCAGGTGTTGATTCAGGTGTAATCCCAAGAGGGGGGTGAATTAGGTATTTTAAAAATTCTTTGAAACTTATCTACCAATCAATCCCTATTTCTATGTTTAACTAATTGATGGCTACAATTTGATGTTGATTTGAATTACTAAATCAATGAATTCCTTTTTACCCAATTAAGTGCATGTAAAGTTATTCAACAAACACAAGCAAGCTAAAAATTGAAATACAATGCAGAAAATAAAAAGGATAAGGGAAGAGAGAATGCAACCACGATTTTATGAGGTTCAGCCAACCCAGCCTACGTCCTCACCTTGAGCAAACCCACTCAAGGATTCCACTATAATCTCTGCTCCTTAAATCGGGACGGAGCTTCCCTTACAATCTGCTACTTACAAAAGGTACAGCTCCTTCCTAATTCGCTGCTTACAAGAGGCACAACTTCCTCCTAACCGCTGCTTACAAGAGGTACAACTTCCTCCCCACACCTGGTTCACAACCTGAACCATGATTACAATTTAGGCTCAAATCTGCAAACACTTAATGTTGCTTCTAACAAAAGCTGGTGAGTACAATTCAAAGTCCTAGTACATTAACATATGATGTAACTTGAAGCTCAGAATGTATGAAAAAACAATACAATCGTTTTATGTATGATATGCTTCAACACACAAATCCCTATTTAACCAAAACTCCGAAGTAAAGATATATTTAAAATGTTATGGAGTAAACTAGGGTTCTTGGTTCACTTTGAAAAAATGCACAAATATATTTGATGTGAACTTGTTAACAAAAACTTTGTCTTGAATATTAAATCAATAAAAAATACAAATTTTTTCTTCCAAGTATTCAATCACAAACTGAGTATATTGTTTTTCAGAAAATATCCCTCAATAGAATATATAGTTATAAGTACCAAGGATATTTAATCAAGCGTTAATATATCTAAAATATAGATCCTTTAACAAACACACACTTGAATCAAATCATTCAATCAACAACACAACCTTAATCAAATAATGATCTTGTTTAAAATAACTATGTATATGTATAGGCACTTTCAAGATCAATCTTTTAATCAAAATAGATTTTTCAATAATAAGCTTTATGAAAAATATATTTGTATATTTATACTCTTGAATCAAAAACCAATCAACCAAGCTAAACAAGCTTTCTCAAGTAATGATCTTTTCAAAAATCAATTTTTATACGTATATGCACACTCAAGATCAAAACTTTTCTAATGATAATCAAGAATACGTAATGAGATGAAAAGTTCTTAAGAGTAATAACTTGAAAGATCAAACCTCAATACTAGATTGAAGTACAGTTGAGTAAACAAGTTCCCTTTGAGAATCTGAGTTGATTTGCCCAAGCTCGAAGATTAGAGATTGAAGTGTAGGCAATCGTATAGCAATAGGAGCACATTTTCAATGTTCTTTCAACAAGGTGTGTTCTTCTCTTTCTTGTGTGTCTATCCTCTTCTCTAGGGTTTAGATATTCAAAATATATAGTATATTATCCTTAGGATTGATCTCAACCATTAGATCAATAAAATAGCTCACGAGTCTTTTTAATAAAAATATGAATTTTAAGTTTCCTGCAGGTTCAGGCAACCGAAGTGGGGTTCAGGCTCCTGAAGTACAACTTCAGGTGGCTGAGGTTCTAGGGTCAGGTGACCGAAATACCTCTTCCAGGTTCTGTCTTTCCCATTTAATTCTTCAGGCTACCGAACATAATCTTCAGGCTACTGAAGAAATTCTTCAGGCGCCTGAGGTTGAGTTCAAGCTATCGAAGTCCCCTTTTTCTCAAATTTTCTTTTCTAATTTAAAATTATGTTTTGCTCCTTTTCTTAGGTATTTTATAAAACATATTTTTCATAATTTTAAGAACATTTCTAAGTCCATGACAGTTTCCTAATGATGTACATGAAATGCATGAATCCTAAAATCATTCTAAGTTATATTGATCCTCAAATTAAATCATACGAAAATGTAAGTACATGAGTTCTAAATACCCATTCCCAAAATATTCTTCAACTTTGCCGCTTGCATCTTGATTCTCGTACTCTTTGAGTTCCATGGTGCTTTCTAAAATGTATCAGCTTTACTTTATGGCTTCCATCACTCGTTATCTTTCCGTGCATGCTTAGTGTAAGTCCTGTTCACAAACTCAATGCACAGATCAAATATCAAGTTTTTATCATTATCAAAACAGGATTGGACTTGTAGAGTCAACAGCAAGGTTCATTGACGAACCATCCGATTTCGTCAATGAAATCCCTATTTGGATTTGTCGCACACCACGTGTCCTGTTGATGAAAGATTACCAAGAGGGGTTATTTCATGGCCTAAAATTTGTCGACGTAGGTTATGAGTTCGTTGAAAAACTCCCTTCTTGGCCTCGTCAACAAAATTATGTGTCTCGTCGACGAAGCCAGTTGTGTAAATAGCTTAAACTTGGAATTCAGTGAGCAACTTCACCTGCAAACTCCTTTTCTCTTCCTAAACCTCCTCCTCCACTCCTTCTCTCTAGATTTTTGGCCTAGTTCTCCACTGGTTCAATGATCAGAAGCCGCAACGCTACTCCTGGGAAGATTTTTCTCAAGTCTACTGGAGTAGATCGTTGGTTAGACCAACTTAGGTGTCATCCCAAAATTTGGGTAAGTTGGTTATTTTAAGTTTTATAGGGTATTTGGTATTTCAAGTCTGAGGAAATATAGTAGATGGAATAATACCAAAGTTTTGTTAGGGAAAATGTAAATTTTAGGGTGTTGAACTGAGAATACCATGGGTGTAGATTTTGATTAGATTAAGGGCTCTCAGTAGTCAGGTAAGGGGATAAACTAAGTCAACATTTTTTCATGAAATTATTTACCATTATACAACATTTATTTTCAGGAAAATATGCATAATATGACACTGTGTTTGGGAATACTACTATTGAACAAGGAAATGGTTTTAATAAATTTCATTAGGAAACATGATTTTAGTTCAGATTTATGCATAGAAGATTATTTACACTTGTGTGGCATGAGTATGATTTTTTATGATAATTATGTTAAATCAAGAAATTATGATTTTCTAGAATAAGCATGAATTCACAATTTTCAGGAAAAACCACAAAATAGTACAGAAACCATGATTTTATGAATATTATGTAAATGAGTGCAAGAATTTCATGTTCAGTACGTTGTGATATGCTGGCGCAGATGTTGTAATTTTCATTTTATGATATGCCAGCGCAGATGTC
The DNA here is from genome assembly GCF_029873635.1 of Malania oleifera. Classification (NCBI taxonomy): domain Eukaryota; kingdom Viridiplantae; phylum Streptophyta; class Magnoliopsida; order Santalales; family Ximeniaceae; genus Malania; species Malania oleifera. Next base: position 74,259,717 of record NC_080418.1, on the reverse strand, counting down.
GTGATTCATGTTGGCTCAAATGCTGTTAATATGTATGATATGCAAGAATTCATGAAATATTAACATGTCAGATATTATTATGATTATGAAACAATCATGTACAACTATATGAAACGTACTATATGTTATCAAAACCTGGATGGCTTAGTTTAGTTTCACGATGCATGGTACTGTAGCTATATGTTCAAATTTTTGTTCATAATTGGTGCTACAACATATCTTATGTAGAGTGTTGGAGATGGTAGTCGATGTGGTTTCATGGTAGTGCAGGAGTCCCTCTGGCAGTCCAGATCAGGAGGGACAAGCCCATCATACTTACTGACTCATGTTTGACTTGGCGTGGTCGGCCAACCATTGCTAGATCCCGCATTCAAGCCGCATAATAGAGTGACGTGGGGGTAATACATAATATCATCTAGGTATCCATCCGAGGTATTATTCATGTATTGCACAGTTATATAAGATGATTTTCATGTACAAAAATTTGCTACGTTATATCAAGTTATGATGTATCATGTTTTATTCATATCTGATACAGACAATTTTTACTAAATATGATTTATGTACTGATATTATGTATAACACGAAAATACTCATGCTGCCACATATTGGTATTTATTTATTTCCCTTATTGAGAGGTGTCTCACCCCAACATTACAAACATTTTAGGAAATCCAGGTATGAGGGCAAAATAGAGCCTCGCAGTAGTGGAAGAGGATTGAACTACTATATCTATAGGGTTAGTGGATTGAGCTAGGGTTAGATGGACTTTGGGGTTGAAACCCTAGGAGAACTTTTTGGTCTTTTGTGGATGACTTTATGTATATATATATATGATAGATTTAATAGAACTCTGGTTTGGTTTCTGGTATTTATGGCATGTATATGATTTTATGTTTCTCACTGCTTAGGTGTTAGAGTTTTATGACAGATATATCCTTGGTACCCATTGGTCTAGGTTGACCATGACTATGACAGTTTAGCTGGAAATTATGTATGTTATTATATTAAATTAAAAAAAATAGCAAAATAGGCAGGTCGTTACACTAAGAGTCTCAACCAATTGCTCAACTAGGAAGACCTTGAAGGGCGACCAAGTAGAGTTCCTAAAGCTGAACTGAAGTTGAGATCCTGCAAGTATCGACCAACAAGACTTATTGGCGCGACTAGGTTAAAGATGCTAAAGTTTGAATTCCTAATTTCCAACAAGCCTCGACCAGGGCACGTTCAAGGCAAAGCATGGATGCAATTTTGTAGACAGCGATGATCTTCAGTGTGAGATTTTGGCAAAAATTTCCTATTTTGAAATTCAAACCTTGTAAATCCTTTTGGGTATAAATAATAGTTTCGAATATGTGCTTATGGTTCCTCTTTGGCCTCTTTTGGGTTAGTGATAATCCTAGAAAGTGATTTGTGTGTTGAAGCATATCATTCATAAACGACTGCGTTTCATACATTCTGTGCTTCAAGTTACATCATTTGTTAATGTATTAGGAATTTGAATTGTACTTACTAGCTTTTGTTGGAAGCAATTTTGAGCGTTTACAGATTTCATTGTATTCACAGTTCGATGTGTGAACTGGGGTTTGAGGAGAGAGTTGTATCTCTTGTAAGCAGCGAATTATGAGGGAGTTATACCTCTTGTAAGCAGTGGATTGTAAGGGAAGTTCCGTCTCAATTTAAGGAGCAGGGATTATAGTGAAATCTTTGAGTGGGTACTTAAGGCGACGTAGGCCAAGTTGGATGAACCTCGTAAAAATTGCATTTTTCTTTTCTATTACCTTAACTCTTTACTTTCTGCACTACATTGTATTATTTGCATTGCATGTGTATGTTTAATTACTTTACACACAAATAATTGGGTAAAAAGAACTCATTGATAAAATAAATTTAATTTTGTCATAAATCCCTAAAATTGATTTGTAAAATATACAAATAAGGATTAAGTGGTAAATAGGTTCAAAGAATTTTTAAAGTACCCAATTCATCCCTCCCCCCCCCCCCTCTCTTGGGATTACACCTAAATCAACATTTGGTATCAGAGCGGGTATACATAGACTTACTAGTTCTTTTGTAAAAAGATCTCATGACACACATCGGTGTAACTCCATCCGGTGAGGAAAACTCATCCACTAGACCACCCATTTTCTGTGGTGTAAATTACACCTATTGGAAACGTAGGATGAGCATATATCTATTGAACGTAGATTGGAAGGTATGGAAAATAGTAACTAAGAGAAATCATATTCCTATGAAAGTAATTGATAAGATTAATGTACCTAAAACTGAAAATGAATATACTAAAGAGGACTGGAAATCAGTACAAATCATTGCAACTGCCATGAACTTGCTTTTCTGTGCATTAGATGTAAAAGAATTTAATAAGGTAATGGCATGTAACTCCGCTAAAGAAATTTAGGAAAAATTGGAAGTTACATATGAAGGCACTATGGAAGTCAAGGATAGTAGGATAGACATGCTCACCAGTGAATATGAAGCATTTAAGATGACTGTAGATGAATCTATTCAATCCATGTACACTAGATTCACACACATCATTAACTCTTTAAATGCTCTTAGAAAAACATACCCTACTTATGAGTTTATTAGGAAAATACTCAGAGGATTACTTCCAGTATGGGAAGCGAAAGCTACAGCAATAGCAGAAGGGAGAAACCTCAAGGAGATTTCTATGGACAAACTCATTGGATCGCTCATCACCTATGAGCTAGCGATAAATGATAGGAAAAATGAGCAAAGCAAAGCAAAGAAAGTCACAGCGCTTAAGGCAAGATCTCATAGCTCCAGTGAGGAAGATGACTTAAAATCAGAAGACGATATGGTCTTGCTTACAAAGAAGTTCGTAAAGTCCTTGAAAAAGAATAAGAAGTTCAACAAAAAGTTTCAGAACTCTAAATCAGAAATAGGAGAGTCTAGCATGAATAAAAAGAAGGAGGATCCACCAACATGCTACAACTGCCAAGAGGTTGGACACATCAAGCTTGAGTGTCTTAAACTAGTGAGAGCCTCAAAGAAAAAGAAGAAGGCGCTGAAAGTCGGTTGGCATAAACATAGCACTAGTTGTTCAAAATCTGAATCCAGTGACGATGAGATTGCCAATCAGTGTCTAATGGCACATTATGACCTTGAGATACAATCATCATTTTCATCATCTTTGTATTATTCTAGTGATTTTGAAAATGGAAATGATATGATTTCATATGATGAACTAAAACAAGAATACCTGTACTCTATTAAAATGCTTGAGAAGAAAATAGAGAAATTTTTTGAGTTGAAAAGTAAAGTCAAAAAACTTGCAAGCTTACTTGAACATCAAAATGAATCTCATGCATCTTTCATAAGAAATAAAGATTTGAAAATTGAGGAGTTAGAAAAGGATTTGAAAGATAAATCAGAAATTATTTGTAAATTTACTGAAGGACAAAATAATTTTGAAAAGCTCCTAGGAACTCAAAGAAATTCCCTATAAAAGGAAGAGCTTGGCTTTAATGGGAAGGAAAATCTAAAGAAGAGACATCTTTACATGGGATACTTTATAAGAGAGTCAAAATCAAATGTTCCAACTAAGCATTATCATAGAAATACTACATGCTTTAAATGTAAAAGGTTGGGTCACATAAAATTCGACTATCCTTTCAAAAATAAAGATGTCAAAATTAAGAAAGTATGGAAGGTCAAAGGAGAATCTAGCACTAACCCCTATGGACCCAAGAAAATATGGGTACCAAAGCTAGTTGTTTGATTGTGTCTTGTAGATATGTTTAAGATCAACATCCTTAAAAGATAAATGGTATATGGATAGCAGATGTTCACATCATATGATCGAGGATAAAGTGACGTTCACATCCATCACACCCAAGGATGAAGGGTTTGTCACTTTTGGAGACAATGCTAAGCGAAGGATCACAGGTGTAGGTGAAGTTGCTATAACTCGTCATTAATTATTGATGATGTTTTACTGGTTGAAAGTTTAAAACACAACTTATTGAGCATAAGCCAACTATGTGATAAAGGTTACAAAGTATCTTTTGAACATAACAAATGCATAGTTGAACACAAAACTGATAATAAGATATTGTTTACTGCTAAACGTCGTGAAAACGTATATACCACAAGCTTTGATAACTTAACTTCACAAAGTGTGACATGGTTATCTGTTATTAATTAAATTAGCTAGATTTGGCATAGGAGACTAGGACACGCAAATATGGATTTAATCTCAAAACTTGTTAAGAAAGAATTAGTTAAAGGACTGCCTAAGACTAAATTCGTGAAAGATAAAATCTGTGATGCATCTCAACTGGGAAAACAAGCAAGAACAAGCTTTAAGAAGAAGAAAGAAATCTCCACTACTAGGCCACTCCAAATGCTACACTTAGACTTATTTGGTCCAAACCCAATTCAGAGTTTAGGAGGAAAATCATACGCATTTATCATAGTTGATGATTTTTCAAGATATACATGGGTACTATTCTTAGGTCATAAAGATGAAGCATGTGAAAAATTTACAAACCTATGCAAGAAAATTCAAAATGAAAAGGGACATACAATCACTAAAATTCAACATGATAGGGGTAGAGAATTCAAAAATCAAGGCATGGAAGACTATTGTAATTCATTAGGAATTGCTTATAATTTTTCAGCTCCTAGAACACCACAATAGAATGGTGTAGTTGAAAGAAAAAATAGGTCTATACAAGAAATGGCCAGAACTATGCTTAACGAACATAAACTACCTAAGTATTTTTGGGTTGAGGCAGTGAATACCGTCTGCTATGTGCTAAATAGAGTTCTAATTAGACCATCACTTAATAAGACTCCATACAAGTTATGGAATGGCCATAGACCAAACATATTATATTTTCATGTCTTTGGCTGTAAATGTTTTGTGCTTAAAGACAATAAGCATCTAGGAAAATTTGATGTGAAATCAAATGAAGGCATCTTCCTAGGGTATGCCTTAGATAGTAAAGCCTATAGAGTATATAACAAATGAACATTGGCGGTTATAGAATCTATTTATGTTGTGTTCGATGAGTCAAATCCCTTCTCCAAAAGAACTGATGAAGATGAAATTGAATTAAACAAGGAATTTGAAGAACTATCCATTAGGAATGATTCAGAAAAGAAAAATGAACTTAAGGAACCATCCACTGAAACTAATCAAATTGAAAATGAGGTTAATGAACCACCTAGAGAATGGAAATACATAAAGAATCATCTCATTGATCAAATAATAGGTGAACTGTTATGTGGAGTAGCCACTCGATCCTCACTTAGGAATATGATTTGTCACACTGCATTTCTATCTCAAGAAGAACCTAAGAATGTGGGTGAAGCTATAGAGGATAAATCATGGGTGTTGTCCATGCAAGAAGAGTTAAATCAATTTGAGGGAAATAAAGTATGGACATTAGTTCCCAAACTTGAGGATAAGTCAATCATCGGAACCAAATGGATATATAAGAATAAGAAAGATGAACATGGAGTAGTTGTGAGAAATAAGACTAGATTAGTAGCTCAGGGATATAACCAGGAAGAAGGTATAGATTTTGAAGAAACCTTTGCACCTGTAGTTAGAATGGAAGCCATTCAAATGCTTTTAACATATGCAGCTTTTAAGGATTTCAAATTATATCAAATGGATATCAAAAGTGCATTTTTAAATGGCTACATAAATGAAGAAGTGTATGTAGAACAACCCCTAGGTTTGAAAACCATAATAATCCAAATCATGTGTATAGACTAACAAAAGCCTTGTACGGTTTAAAGCAAGCTCCTAAAGCTTGGTATGAAAGGCAAAGCGGTTTTCTATTAGAAAATGGATTTATAAGAGGAAAGATAGATACAACCCTGTTCATAAAGTCTAAGAAAGATGACATTCTCCTAGTGCAAGTATATGTAGATGACATCATATTTGGAGCTACAAATCAAGAATGGTGTAATGAATTTTCCAATACCATGCAAAATGAATTTGAGATGAGCATGATGGGTGAACTAAATGTCTTCCTAGGACTTCAGATCAAATAAGAAAAATATGGAATATTCATAAATCAATCGAAGTATATTCAAGACCTACTTAAAAAGTTTAATATGGAAGATGGAAAAATACTAGGTACACCTATGAGCACTTCATTGAAATTAGACAAAAATGAATAAGGTATACTTGTAGATGTCAAGCTATATCGTGGAATGATAGGTAGCTTATTATATCTAACTGCCAGTAGACCTGGATAATGTTTAGCGTATGTTTGTGCACAAGATTTTAGTTGGCACCAAAAGAGTCACATTTGCTAGCTGTTAAACGAATACTTAGATACCTGATAGGAACCATGTAACTTGGGTTATGGTATCCTAAGTACACATCTTTTGATATTATCAGCTACTCAGATGCTGATTTTGCGGGTAGCAAAATGGATAGGAAGAGCACGAGTGGTACTTGTCATTTCTTAGGACATTACTTAATCTCCTGATTTTCCAAGAAACAAAATTCAGTAGCTCTTTCCACAGCTAAGGCTAAATACATAGCGGCAGGTAGTTGTTGTGCTCAAATGTTATATATGAAGCAATAACTGAACGATTTTGAATTAAGTTATGAAACAATCCCTATAAGATGCGATAATACGAGTGCAATAAACATTTCAAAGAATCTCATATTACATTCACGAACTAAGCATATAGAGATACGACATCACTTTATTCGTGATCATGTGCAAAAAAGGGATGTGACACTTGAGTTTGTATGCACGGATGAACAATGGGCAGACATATTCAAGAAACCACTTACAGAGGATATGTTTATCCAAATTAGGCTTGAATTAGGCCTAATGCATAGTCGAGAGGTTGCCTAAAATTATATTAGAAAACATAATTCAGGGGGAGCAATGTCACTTAAGATGTAATCACTTGGTATCAAACCAATCATCTTTTAGTATCGCATTAATTAACATTTGGTATCAAATCAATCAACATTTGTTCACATTTGCTATAACATTAGTCCACAATTGGTACCCCATCAATCAATATTTGATATCCTCACACAATCTTTGAAATTTATGCATCACCAAGGGGGATAGTTGATGTCAAAAAGGGGAAGAAGAAAATTTTTATTTTGATGGTTGAACAAGCTTACAACTTTAAGATTTCTAAGGGGAGAAAAACATAAGGGTATTTCCACTCATGTATTATTATTATACACCTTTTTGTTGATGTCAAAAGGGGAAGAAAAATCGAGAGCAAAAATAATAAAAACAAATCAGAAGCAAAGAAAAATCGAGAGCAAAAGATGTTAAGCAAAGGGGAAGAAGGATAATAGAAAAAATAAAAATTGTGTTGAAACATCATGAGCATACTTCATTTGGAATCACACTAAACAACGTTTGTATGAACATGAACATATTTCATTTAGTATGAGCATATTTCATTTATTGAATATTTGATGCATTAATTGAAGGGGAGCCTTGTTAGGAATAACCCATTATATATTTTTACTCGTGCATTTGTCATCATCAAAAGGGGGAAATTATTGACTCTACGAGTCCAATCCGGTTTTGATGATGACAAATCACTTGGTATTTGATCTATGCATTGAGTTTGTGAACATGAACTATATTAAGCATGCATGGAAGGATAATGAGTCATGGAAGCCATAAAGTAAAACTGACATATCTTGGCAAGATCCATGGAACTCAAAGAGTACGAGAATCAAGATGCAAGTGGCAAAGTTCAAGAACGTCATGGGAATGGGTACTTACAACTCATGTATTTATATTTTCGTATAATTTAATTTAAGGCTCGACATGTACCTTAGAATGACTTTAGGACTCATGCATTTCATGAACATCATTAGGGGACTTTCATGGACTTAAAAATGTTCTTAAAACCCTAAAAAGTATTTTTATAAAGGACCCAAGATAGAGAGCAAAGCAAATTTTTAAATTAGAAAGGAAAAATTCAGAAAAGGGGTACTTTGGTAGCCTGAACTTAACCTCAGTCGCCTGAAGAATTTCTTTAGGAGCTTGAAGATTAAGTTAGGTAGCCTGAAGAATTAATGGGAAACACAAAATCTGGCCAAGGCACTTCGGTTGCCTGAACTTGGGACTTCAGGCGCCTGAACTCGCCACTTCAGGAGCCTGAACCATACTTCAGTCATCTAACCCTATATTCCAAGTTAATTTTTCAAAGCTTTAAGGGACTTCGGTCGCCTGGGCTTCGACCTCAGTCACCTGAACTTGCGAGAAAACTTTAAAATCAGATTTTTATTAAAAGAACTCGTGAGCTATTTCTTTGATCCAACGGTTGAGATCAATTCTAAGGGTAAGACATTATATTTACTAGAATATCTAAACCCTAGTACATTAGCCAAGATCAACAAAAATAAAAGAGAACACTTTTTGAAAGTGAATTGAGAATGTTGAGCACTTTGCTATACGATTGCATGCACTTCAACTTATATTTATCAAGCTTGGGCAAATCAACTGAGAAAAACAAAGGGATCTCATATACTCTTCTTGATTTCATTTTGGTATTGAGGTTTGGTAAATCAATCTTCTAGTTAAGAGTTATTCTCATAGAGTTTCATTCTCTAAACAGATTTGTTGATTGATATTTAATTTTCAAAGAGATTGGTATTGCAAAATTTATTTTTGATGAAGTATTAAGAGGTTGATCTTGTGTGTGTGTGTGTGTGTGTCTATATATATATATATATATATATATATATATATATTAAATCACTTTGATAGGATTACACTTGAAAAGAGCTTTAGCTATTGATTAAATACTTTAGGTTCAAGTGAGTTTTTCCATTCAAAGACTTGATATTTTTTAATACTACAAATCCACTTGATTGGATATCCTTGAGGTTCATAAATATATATATTGTTGAAGATTATTTTCTGAAATAGACTACATTAGTTTTTTATCTTTGGAATACATATCATCTATATATATAAATGCATGTTACAAAGATCTTGTTGTGATTGAATATTTGAAAGAAAGCCTTTTGATTTTGATTAATATAGTATTCAAGATAAAGCTTTTAAAAAGTTCACATTAGATATATTTGTGCATCTTTACAAAGTGAACTAGAACCCTAATATACTCCAAAGCATTTCAAATATATCTTTACTTGGGAGTTTATTTATAAAAAGGGATTTGTGTGTTGAAGCATATCATTCGTAAACAGCTATATAATTTCATACATTCTGAGCTTCAAGTTACATCATATGTTAATGTATTAGGAATTTGAATTGTGCTCACTAGATTTTTTTGGAAGCGATTTTGAGTGTTTTACAGATTTCATTATATTCATGATTTGGTGTATGAACCTGGATTTGGAGAAAGAGTTATATCTCTTGTAAGGAGCAGATTAGGAGAGATTTGTATCTCTTATAGGTAGTAGATTAGAAGGGAGTTGCACCTCTTGTAACTAGTGGATTGTAAGGGAAGCTTCGTCCTAATTTAAGGAGCAGGGTGTTGACCTTATAGGTCACGCCCGCTTTTGATTATGACAAATACTCATTGCGACTAATGGGTGTTTGGGGTTTTGTGTAGAAACTAAGATTGTTAAGATCAAGATGGGCACAAAGCAAGCAAAGCTTGAAGACCAATTCATGTTTTTCAGTTGTAATATATATATTCCGTAAGGAAATCAGTCTGTAATAGTAAATAGGTCTTTGGCTTGTAATAAGCTCACACACATCACATGCATGATAATACATAAGCTCAAACAAACCATAAATGAAAAATGACCTTAGAAAAACCTTAGGGTTTTTGCTTCAGTCGACCAACATCGAACTTTTTCGGTGTCTTCAAAATTGGACCGCAAGTGACCTTAGGACACTCACATTTGCACTTGCATGTATTAGGCACTTGAATAGAGCTTGTATGTTTTGAAATGGGACCGAAATGCACACTTGGTGCACTTTCAGTCGACCAACAAAGACAGTTCATTTTGCCCTGGTCGACTGAAATAGGCCTGGGTCAACTGTTGACCAAGGCCCTAGTCGACCGAACCAGGTATTTCAAAAATCCCCAGTCGACCGAAACCCTCCCAGGTCAACAATTTTACTATTTGGTCGACCGAGACAATTTTGTTCTCCAACTACCTGGTCGACCGAGGGTCTTCGGGAGAAATCCCAACGGTCTGGTCAACCGAACTAGCCAGTTCAAAATGGCCCGGTTGACCGAACCTCAGAGTTTTGAAAAATCGTCTTCTCCTGGTCGACCGAGCCTTTAGTTCAAAATCCCCCTGGTCGAACGAACTATATGCGACCTGGTCGATCAAAACATTTCTGGTCGACCAAACCTCTCGGGTTGCCTTGATTTTTTACCATGGTTAAATATTTTAAACAGGGTTAATTATTTTAAAATGATTTAAAACTTTCCTAATAATGCCCAATAGGTCCCCAACAGCTATAATTCTTCCATTCTCTATCAATAGCCCATCATTTGCAAAGATTAGGAGAGGATTAGCCACTTTGATTAGGAGAAATACCCTGAAATTTCCAAATCCCATAATACTCACATTTGAGCCTCCTACACTAATTCTTACCAGATCTTACATCTCAAATACTTTTGTAAGTATGATTTAAGTGTGGTTGTTCTCTAGGTTTGCTCTCCTTATTTGGTGGTTGTTTGACATAATTTTCTTTAGAGCTAAACCTAAGTTTTCTTAGGGGACTTTGTTAATAAGTCTCACCTAAGAAGACTTGTATTAAACTTCTGAGTATTGCATATCCATTGCAATTACTTGAGAAGTTCGTATTTGTTTGTGGATTGTAAAATCTCTTCAAAACATTTTCAAATATCTTGTGGTATTTATTTTAATATAACTTTGAGAAGATATTTATTCACTCATATATTATTTGTTGAATACAAAGATTACACATCTTTTGCAAACCAAGCATATACATCATTTGATATTTACATGCTTGAGACATCCTACTGATTGAAATACTTGAGACTTGACATCTTTGTGTGAACTTATTGGCTAAATATCTTGTGATACAAAGATTGCTTGATTGATACTCTCACGCACTCATTACACTGATAGTAAACATATATATCTGAGAGTTGAGATATTGGACCACATTGAGCTTACATATTAAATCATATTGTGGTGTTTGTGATTGCGCGTATCTGGGTACACATCTACTTTACTTGAAAGCATATTCATTGTACCATTTGGTTGTATCTTAAATACAAGTCTATTTTACTTCCAGGCACGAGCCTGAAAAGGGAGACTAGCCCTAGAATAGTCCCAGATTGGCTTAAACCCGATTAGGAAAGCTAGGTGCATCGTCCTATTAAGGCGTGAAGGTTGAGGTCAGCCCTGTGTTAATTTGACCTGGTTGTAATCGGTGTCACTCCACCCTTAAGTAAGCTATTAGTGGAATCCTTGGGCTTGCGAGCTAGAGGCGGGGACGTAGGCACAGTTGGTCGAACCACGATAACATATCGTGTGCCTTGTTTATATTTCTACACTTTATCTTCACTACATATATATGTTTTGGAGTGAATGATGCACTTGATTTAAATTTCCACATATTATATTCATCAACGTATTTGGAACTGAATAGAAAGACCCTAGGTTGTTATATTCAGCTGACATCTAGTTTAACCTAGGAAAGAAATTTAAAATTCCAATTCACCCCCCCCTTCTCTTGGGAATACACCAATTCTAACACAAGGATTATAGTGAAATCCTTGAGTGGGTTGCTCAAGGCAAGAACGTAGGTTGAGTTGGCTGAACCTCATAAAAATTGCGTTTGTCTTTTCTCTTCCCTTAACTCTTTACTTTCCGCACTACATTATATTATTTGCATTGCATGTGGATGTTGAATTACTTTACACACAATTAATTGGGTAAAAAAAACTCATTGATAAAATAAATTTAATTCTGTCATAAATCCCTGAAATTGATTTGTTAAATATACAAATAAGGATTGAGTGGTAAATAGGTTCAAAGAATTTTTAAAATACCCAATTCATCGCCCTCTTGGGATTACACCTGAATCAACAATACAGATTATTCATAGCAGTGGCATTTAAACTAATAGCTATCATGTCATCATCATTATATTCTTCCTCAGTTTTAGGAACTCTAGTTGTATCCTCTGTTTTCTTAGAAACATAATTTCCCTTAGAGATAACCCTCCACACCTTCCAATCTATATTTTGAAGGTAGATGTGCATCCTCTGTTTCCAGAAGGTGTAATTAACACCACTGAAAACCGAAGGTCGTGTGGAAGATGGTCCCTCATGGAAATGGGTCACGGTGCTATGAGTCATCTAAGATCTTCTGCAAATTAACTATTGAGTCTATGCTATGTGGATCTGACACCAATAGTTAGCTTTATCGTGAACACAATAAGGGGTGAATTGGTATTTTTAAAAATTAATGCCCTAGGTAAATCTCCTAACAACAGTATTACACAACCTTATGGTCAATCTAATGCGAATAAATTAAATCAATTTAAATATGCAGGGGAAATTAAAATTGCACAATAAAATTAACCAAGTATGCACCAGAAAGCAGTAAATAAGAGATGACACCTAGAAATGTTATCGAGGTTCGACAAGCTGCCTACGTCCCCCCCCCTTGCCTAAAAAGCACAAGGATTACCACTATAAGACTCACTTAAATGGGTGGAGTGGTACCTAATACACCAGGTCCATTAGCGGGGCTGACCTCAACTAAAACAATCCTTCCGGGCTGGACTATAGCCCCCTCGGGCCACACCTAGAATACAACGGTATTTTCACTATATGACAAGGTACAATGATTATGTTTCTCAATAAAGCATATATGTACCAAATGTAATCAATCACAAGCACATCAACAGTATAGAATATGTAAGCTCAGTGATGTGAATATTTGTGCAAATAACACTCAACAAGATATGATCACCAAAATGTTCAAAAGTGTTCAAATCAAGTTATATCTTTGAAACAAGTTATATCAAATATCAATAACAAATCAGGGTTTCACGGATGCTTATCAAATAATCAAACTAACTCAAAATATTTTCCTTCAATACAATGAGCACAAGAGTAGCTTGAAAAATATTATAACTAGCAAAAAATATTTTTGCATAATAAAAACAAAGTTAAAGGAATCTTGCAATGACAATGCAAAGATCCTTAAGCTTGCTAGTTTATCCCAACACAAGATTTATAAAATTTAAATCTATGAGATAAACCTTAGCCAAACTCTCCAAAATCAATATCAAATAATCAATCAATACTATGGGAGTATTAGCAATATCTAGTAATCACAAGCACAATCAATAAGCTCTCACACTACTAAGATGTATCAAAGGAATAGGGATTTTAGAGTATTTGGGCAAGGTACAATTTTGAAAATAGAGAGAATTTTTTGCTAATGATTTTCTTAATTAATTACTAATCCATATAAATAAACCCATATATATATATATATATATATATATATATAGACTAAGGTCAAATTATGACTGTTTAGGACATGTAGGGTATTATTAGGAAAGTTTTAAAACACATTAGGACTTTTAACTTAGTATAATTAAGTAACCCTGTACAATTAAGTAACCCGAGTAGATTTGGGTGGCTGAACTTCAATTCGGTTGCCCGAATAGATTTAAATGAAAAAGGTTTTTTAAATGCTTCGTGTGCCCGAAATTAAACTCGGTTGGCTGAACAAAAAGTCAGAAAGTTTTGGCATGTGGTTCGAGTGCCCGACAATACATTTGGTTAACCGAACATAGGGATTCGATTGATCAGGCCTGTTTTGAACTGAAATGTTCAGCAGCCCAAGTTGGTGAAAAGTCACTTTCTAAGGGTTAGGTCGCCCAAGGGCGATAAGGCCATTTTGGGTTTAGCTGCCCAAAGCCTAGTCAGACCATTGACATCCCAACGGTTCGGGCGCCTGAGGTGATTTGAATACCTGGGTTTCGGTCGCCCAACCTCTCTCATTTTATGCCTATTATATTCAATCCATTTCAATTTGATCCCCTAATTAAGCAAGTTATTGTGGGGAGTGATTGTGCATTTGTGCTGCAACCTAAGGTCTTACTAGGGTCTTACTGAGCTTACAATATATCCTATATGCATGACATGCAGGTAATTATTACAGACTTTATATTCTAGTTACTATTACAGACCCATATTACATAAAAGAAACTACAACATGACACTAATCTTCAGGGTCTTCATGCTTTGCTTTCTTGTGCCATTACTACTAAAATGAACCTGCACATATACTTGAAAGCCATCAAATGCTTGAGTATTTGTCATTATCGAAATCAGGTGTGACCTATAAGGTCAACATGCCATACAATTTACATAATAATTAAAATTTCATAAATTACTTAGAAAATTGTTATAAATATGTACTCGATAAATTCTAAGAAAAACACAGGTATGATTCACTTCCTACAATTAAATTTAATTTCTAACATATTTAAAAACAAAAATATGATCAAATTCCTGTAGTTTAATCTAATTCCAAAATATCCCCACACCCAGGCATATATTTAAATCACATAAATATAATTAAATTCATATATTCACATTTAATCGGGAATATTTTAAAATATGTCTGACATAATCTATTCCCCTTACCTTATTCCTAGAGCGGTGCCTAGAACGTCCCAACGATGAATCCATTTCGGTTAACGTGTTCAGGAGCGAAGCTGGGACCCAGATATGGTGTTCATTTTTCAATTCGGCTGAAAAATGAAGAGGAATTGAAGAGAGAGAGAAAGAGAGATGGTGAGGAGAGAGAGAGAGAGAGAGAGAGAGAGAGAGAGAGAGAGAGAGAGAGAGAGAGAGAGAGAGAGAGTGGCGTGAGAATTCAGGGGGGAAATTGCATTATGAAATTAGAATGCTTCCAGAAGCATCCACATGTTACTTTATATATATATAATATTATAATATATAGTAATATTATATTAAATTATTTAATTAATAAAAATTATTATTTAATCAATTAATTAATTTTAATTTTAATTTTATTTAATTAATATTATTTTTTTATTTTTTTATACTTCCATGCATATTATTTTTGGGGTCATTACATCGACAGCTAATTTAATTACTTGATGCAAACAAAATCAAGAACTCAGTGTTTAGCAAGTTTCCCAATGAATTCAGATTATGCACAATGGACAATTAAGTGCAGAAATTAAAAAGATAGGGAAAGAAGAACGAACACCGAATTTTTTACAAGGTTCAACTTACCACCAACATCCTTGCCTCAAGCAACTTGCTATGTGGATTTCCTTTACCCACTCCGTTCAATTAGTGGAGTATGCCTTTCTCCATTGGTAGGTGGAGACCCTTCTCTAATGAGAACACCCTTTCTCTAGGCAACAATTATATCCCCGAATCATCTGATTGCAAAACTGCAATCAATAGTTTGTACAAGATGAATACTCTCTTAGTAGGGCAGAAATTGTACATTATAAAACACTATATACATCACAAATCAATAATCAATTGAAGCTCACAATAATTTGCTAAGATGTTGTGATAGTAAGATGGGATATTTTAGAAAATTAAATCAGAGTTCGTGTGGGTTTTCAGCAAAAAAGCATGACAGTATTTCAGAGTATGAAAGAATAGTATTGCAAGAATTTGAAATTGAATGTGCGAGTATTGCCTTGCCCTAATTGTGTAAAAGCATCATTATATAGAGTAGGAAACATTCTTACAGTTTCCCCCAAGTTTTCTTTAAGTCTGGAAACCAAATCATTCGAATTTGGAAAGAAATCAACGCTTTTAGAAAGTTTAAAACATACACTTCAGTCGTATGAACCATAAGGTCAGTTTCCTGAGCTAATTCAAATTAGCACTTCAGAACAGGCAGTAGCAATACATTCGCCTGACCCCGAGAGTTCAATTGCCTAACCCTGTTATGTTTTCTTGTTTACATTGTTAATAGCATATTAGTCGCCTAAGTGGTAAACCTCAGTCGCCTGATCACTATGCAACTTAGTATTTTTCCCACTTTGATTCCAAAACTTGTTTAGATTAACTTTGAAGAATATTTTGGACATTATAAAAATATTTTCATGTTCTAAATTAGGTCTCTAAGTCCAAAATTGAATCCTAAGAGCTTCAATCACAATATTGAAAACAATATTGAAATTTAAAGTACTTACATGAGACTCTAAAAGGATAAATACATTATAAATTCCTAAGTCTTCATGTCGTGTAGCTTTAACATATTCCAAGCTTTGATCAATACTTCAATATGCTCATTATCTTCATGACTTGTAGCTTTAAGTTAGTCTCCATATAATCTTTCCAAGTATGATCATTTTACAACGTGAAATACATGATTCCTGAAACTAAACTTGAAAGCACAATTAGTAGTCTTAATTTGTTATCATCAAAATGAGATTAAGCCTTGTTAGGCCAACAAGAACCAATGATAAGTAAAGATTTGTATATGTTGGCATATGACCCTAATCAACAATTTAACCACTATAGTGGTTACATTGTCAATGGCTTAAGATTTCATAGGAAGTCTCTTAACCTATATAGAAGATTCCAAAATTGTGGAGTTCTCGTGCTAGGCATAGAAGGAGATGAGGATATTTACTACTTTGGTATCTTAAATGACATTTTTTGAGTTGAACTATGGAGTAAATTGACTTGTTTACTTGTTCAAGTATGATTGATGGAACATTAGCAATAAAAAGAGTGGGATAAACACAGATGCCTACTTTAACAGTGTCAATTTTAGTACGACATGGTATCAAATTGGCCTTTTTGTGCAAGCAACGTAGGTGGAACAAGCATTTTACCTTAAGGACACAAAAATGAAGAGTCAATGACATGTGGCACGAGCAATTTAGCCCAGAAGTTTGTATGATATTATAGAAGTCCCAGATGGGGTGAAGAACGTCATTGAGGATGCTTTCCAACAAGTTGGTCCATATGTTAGTGCAGTAACTTAATATGTTCCAATGTGGCATCGCACGATGACAATTATGTTACTAAGGAAGAAGCTGATCCTATACCATTAAATAGGGTTGGTGCCAAGGCCGAACACGTAGAACTGCTGAGATGGGAATTGATGATATACATATTGACTTCATCAACAATGATGGAAATGATATTGAAGATGAAACAATGGTGAATTACTGTACCTAAGAGGAAGAGATACTAGAAAGTGATGTTGATATCAATATTGAGGATTTTTAATCATACTGCATTTCATATGGGGTAAACATGTTATGTTGTCATATTATATTCCATGTATCTGATCAGTATAAATAACTGAAAATTTATTTACTATACATCCATTTAATATGCAATTATCTTATTCAATGTTGTGTATAATATTACAGATATGGTACTAGGAGGCCTTCAAGGGCTAAGGCATAGGTTGGCCAGGTTGGCTAACCATGACCATGCAACGGACATGTCGTTGGAGGAGCACGTCAGTGCCGATGCGTCACCAGGTGAGACATCGACATCCCATTCTAATATGCATCCATTAGTTGGGGAGACCTAGAGTGAGTTGCTTACCCATCTGAGCAGAGTCGGTAAGATTATGATTCTTTAAATTTTTAATTGTGGTCATGTATGTAAAAACTGAATAAGCAATATGTGCAGACATCCATGTGTATCTCATTTAAAATAAATATGTGCATGAAAATTGTTATAACCATAAATGAACAAGCATACACATGTTGAATTTAAAGTGCATAAATTAAATGAGATAAGGAGAGAGCGACACACGATATTTGTTATCAAGGTTCGGCCAAACCAACCTACGTCCTTGCCTTGGGCTTACCCCCCAAGGATTAAACTAACCCTACTTACTTAAATAGGCAGAGCAGAAGCCATTATAACCTCTCCTAACATGGTGAGGTAAACCCCTCAATTATAAGGTTGAACCCAACTTGTGTCACTTACGGGGCTAAGATTCCCTCGTTCAATTTTCAATCTGAACTGAACTAGTCTCACTCAAGGGGCTGAGACTCCCCAATTCAATTTATAGGCTAAACCCAACCGATACATTAAAAATCATTGTCGTACATATAACATGCTTCAAAAATAAGCTAGGATGTACACATTTAAGCTCATAAAATGCACTATAATATGATATGAAATTGTGTTTAGTGGAGTAAGGGTGTAAAAAAAATATTCCAATCTTTGATGAAAGAATTATATGATAAAATGCATCAAAGATTTGAACCCTAATAAAATACTTCTCCAAAAAATATTTTCAGTACTAAGTAGGAGAACCTAGGATTTGCTGTTCAAATAGTTTTTGCACAAATAAAATGTATATGAAAAATGAGTATTATGTTCTCCAACAAGGATTTTTGCAAATGAAAGATATTAGGAGAATCTAGGAGTTAAGCTCAAAGATATTTGTGCAATGAATACAAAAACAAATGCCCAAACAAAATACTCTCTTTAAAAAAAATATTTCAAAGAATGTAACAAAAAGAGTTGGAGAGTATGAAAACTTTAAGCCCAAAATGATTTTTGAAATAAAAGAGTATGTGGGGGGACTTTGATTAAGTGAAAAATTTGAGAGAAAATTTTGCTAATCAAAGTTACTATTCTTGAGTTATGAGGGGGTATTTATAGATTTTCCAAAAATTATGACTATTGAGGACATGCTGGGTATTTTTCAAATTGTTTAATTAAAAGTTAATTACATTTAGGCCCTCAAAAAATTTAGAACTTGAGAGGTTCGGTTGACCATAGAAAAGGTTTGGTCAATCGTGTCAATTTTGAATTACGGATTTGGCCGACTGTCTTAGGGCGATTTTTGAACCCTTCATGGGTTCGGTCGACCAAGACAAAGTTCAGTTGACCATCTTTGAGATTCAGTTGACCAAAGCTATTTTGAACTATGAGTTCGATCGACTAAGTAGTTGGGGTGTCATACACATGTTGGTTCAGTTGACCGAGGAAGATACATTCAAAACAGAATGGTAGACCAAGTGAAGTCAACATGTTGACTTCTGACTGGTTTGGTCGACCAAAACATTTATACTGCCAAGGATTCGGTCGATCGGGCTTTTAAATTAAACCCAAAAATCCAATGTCGGTCGACCGAAGGCAGTTGTTGCCCCAAATTTGACCCTAAATTATTTCTAAACCCTTTGTATGATTTTTTTTTCTTTTAGGAAAAGGTTTTTTGTGAATTGTGTTGGTCCCTAGGGTCTATCTATGGTCATTATGAGCATTTTAATCATATCATGCAGATGCATGCATTATTATAGACCAAAGATATATAAAAACTAAAATGCATATACAAATTAAATTAGCTGTCTTCTTTTTGTTCTTTTGCTCTTTTGGTTCTTCATGGAATATGCCAAGCTGTAGTAGGCTTTAAGTTCTGTCTTGGCTTCCATCATCGTTTCCTTATGTGTGCATTAAATTAATGGACCTGTTCACATGCTTAATACACACATAAGAAATATGTGTTTCGTCAGCATCAAAACAGGGATCTGACTCAAAAAGTCAACAATATATGTATATACATATATATAATGAATCCTTGAACTCTTTTTTCAACATCGACGTCATCATCACAGACAAGGCTAGGGCATAGTGTAGCGAAGAACACCACATTCCGCAGGCACCTGCAGATGATGCAGCAGTGTATTAGGATCAAGATTCCTGCAGGTTACATGACATTGATGGACTATTGGTGCTAGCCCTGGGTACGGAAGGTCGGAATTATAAGCCGATAGTTTTCTCTAGTCATATGCTATAGCTTGCCATAGGGGACGGAGGAGCAATACTTGGTTCTCTACGAGCGCATATTGGTAAGTTTTCCAACAAGTTATATTATGTTTAATATACTTTATTATTTACTATTTAACATTTTTGTTGGCCTAACCGGGTTTTTCAATCTTATTTTGATGATAACAAATTAAGGATGTTTTAACATGTGTTGTTGGGTGGCTTTATTTCAGGTCTAAGTAAAAGGACACTCATGGTTAATCATGGAAGTAAGCTATAAATCAAAGCTAATCAAGTGAAAGCTTCTCAGTATATTGAAGCAATGAACAACAAATGAAGAGCTTAAAGGTTAAGCAGGACTTGAAGTAAAGACTGAACCTCAAGAGGCTACAAGACTTAGTGATTAAGGAGATCATGCTTAGAAGAATGTTTGTAAGTACTTCAAATTCATTACTATCTAGATATGTGAAGCTCCTTAAGAAACAAATACTTAAAGACCAGCACTTTAAAAACCCTTGAAAATACTTTTAAAAAGTTGTATTTGAGTTTTTCAAGTAAACTAGATTTTAAAAATTAGAAATAAAAAAATATTTGAAAAGAGAAGACTGCCTAGCTGACTGACCATTTTGAACGTGGTTCAATCAGTTGACTGACCCAAGTTATCTTTTGAAAACCTATCCAGCCGACTGACCTTTCTAAACTAGAATCAGTTAGCTGACTGACATCCTTGCCTGCCCAGCCAACTGACCATTTTGAACCTCGTTCATTCGGTCGACTGACATTTTCTTGAAAGAAATTTTTGGCAGACAGAATGTCCTCAATCGCATGTCTAGCTGACTAACCAATACAAATGTTGACCTAGTCAAGTGAGTCAGCCGATTGTCTCTACGAAGATTTTGAATTTCAAACTACACGGAAAATTTTTCAAAATTAATTCTATGATTTAATATCTTTTCAAAAGTTACCTAAATACTCTATGTTAAATGAGAAAACTTTTCCTTAACAAATCTATAAATGCCTCTCTTACTCAATGAAAATATACGCTCAAGCCAATACATGATTTCTATGCTAAAACTCTCCTAAAGCTCATACTTGCTCACACTTTTGCTAAGGGAAAACTCTACGAAATTGCTGGTTGATTAAAAAATGTTGGTTCTGATTTGCAACTAAAATTTCTATATCAATAAAAAAGAACCGTTGGTGGCTTCTAAACCTTGAGCTTTATATTTTCTATTTAGTTTTGGTTTTGAAGTAGGATTAGTGATTTAACTTGTACAACTTGCTTTGTGTTTGATAGGGTTTTTGTACATAGATATCCGTTCTTTTCTACTAGATCTTTGACGATTCAAGGTATAGTTGAATCGTTGCACCAAACATAGGTTGTTGCTTGGAGAGGTTTCTCTTCCTAAAAAAAAGGTTGGTTATTGTAAAGATTTTTTATTCTACCCGGAAGGAACAAGATATAATGGAATCCTTAGGTGGTTGACCTAAGGCAAGGACGTAGGCTGGGGTAAGTCGAACCTCATAAAAACACCGTCTCACTCTCTTCTCTTATTCTCTTTAAATTTCAGCAACAATATAAACTGCGTGAATGTGTTAATCTTATAAACAACTTTAGATATATAATAAACCTAAGATTAAAACTGATTGGGTTGATCATCATTGATTGCGGAAACCGAAAGGGAGTATGTTGGTTAATCAACTCCTAAATTCTTTTAACTAAAGGTTTATTTAAAATCTAAGTTATTAAAATGAGTGATTGGATGTTGTTTTAATTTTCAGTTCAAAGGCCAACTACAAGACTTGCACATTCATATACAGGGCTGCTAATAATTAAGCTGAATACTGCAAAACATACATTAATTGATTACTTGTATTGTGTTTGATTGATTTGAATAGTTGATTATTTGGTTGTTTATGTTGTGGATGGGGATTGAATAGAATACATAAGTTTTTCATGTGGATTGTCTAATCAACAAGAAAATAAGAAGTCTTTAAAAAGAATTGTAAAAGGGTAAGATTTCAAAAAGGGACTTAAAAGAAAATTTTTAAATAACCCAATTCACCCCCACTTTTGGGACTACACCTTTTGTTTCAATTCTATATATATTTCATGTGTAGGCAGAGTTTGATATTGACATTTTCATTGACCCTTATATCAAAAAGGCTGTGAACAGGAACTTGTGTGTTCTGTTTAAGACTTATTGCAAAAAAAAGTACCAACATTTTAAGGCGATGGGAGATGATGTTGAACTACACTCGTACAATAAGATCTCTCATGAAGATTAGGAGCTGTTGTGTCGACATTTCCGTGACCCTCACTACCAAGTGATGTGTTTAGATTAGAACTCCTTTTGGCATTGATGGGGATTATTATCTCCTTAAATCTTTTCTGTAGGACATATGTCAAATAAATACTAAGAACTGAAGCAGATTATATACGATGCATTGTGGTGAGTCGAGGTTATTTGTGCATCATCGAGAGGTAATTTCTATAAAACTGGCTTAGTATTACATTACAAGTGTTATATATGTTTACATATATAAAGTTGTTAATATAAGGTTTTATATGGCGTGATCCCATCACTTGACAACCAGAGAGCAGGTATTCCCTTTATCGGAGAACACATCAAACACAATTGAGGGAGTGGTGCCAATGTCCTAAAAGCAAACATGTTAGTCAGTTATAGTATTTGGTTAATTGTTGAATTCAACAAGCCATAATTGCATTGTCATTTAATCATTTTATAAATTTTTATCATTGAAATTTGGATAGGATTGTCCAAATAAAGGATGCAAACGTTCTTGAGTGTAGTCAGCCACCCACAAATGGTGAGATCCGCGATTAAGTTTTTGGGCATCAACTGAGGGGTTATGTGAAAGGTTTTGAGGGTGGATACATAGCCCTAGCAGCATCATTGAGTCATAATGCTCCATCTCATGTTGAGATTGAACAAGCATGTCGAGAAGCTAAGGTTGAGGCATCCTCTATGGAGAAAGAGCTGTAGGCGCTTAACAAGAGGAACAAGGTAGTGGAGTAGTGACTTGAAAAATTGATGCACCAAAAAGTGTAGATGGAAGAAATGTTGCGCCAACATCATAGAGATGTTGCAGGTGGCTCCTCTTCTCATTAGTATGCATGTAAGTGTGTGTATGTGCATGAATATATATATATAATTGTGTAAGTGAGTGCATTGTTTGTCTGTTAATGGGTATGCATGCCTTGTTAGCATGCGTGGGAACTTATATAAACATGGTTAACATGCATGCATATGTGATAATGCATGTGCATGAATGTGTGTTCACGCATATGTGATTATATGTATGTGTGTGTGAGCATGCATGTATATGCATATATTTATATGTGTATGAAGGTGTATATGTATGTTAATGTATAACTATAGAATTATGTGTTTAAATATGTAACCATGTACTTGGATTGGTATAAATATGAAAACACATTTCTACGTGTGTGTGTGTGTGTGCGTGTGTTGGGGGGGCGGATTAGTCCTACTTCAAACGATCCAATGGGTCTTGCATTTATTCACATAGAAAATAAAAGGGAAGTGAATGAAATTGTAAGAGACGAGGGTGCAATCACAATTACTATGCGGCGACACTCTGCCTCGTTGTTTCTTTCTATTTTTACATTTCCGAGTGTTTTTCTTATCTAGGTTTTTTTATTTGAACTTCTATGGGTCTTGTATGGGAAGGTTGGGTCTTGGGGATGGATTATAGTTTGCCAATAGCAAAGAGAACCAGGCTAAGAGAAGCCCTAATTTTCAAAGAACTGTACGAGAGGAGGAGGAGGAAGAAGAATATGAGGGCAATGGGGGTTCCTCTGGTAGTGGGAGCGGATTCGGGGGATCAAGTGGGGAGAGCTTTAAGAGAAGTGGCTCTAAGAAATAGAGGTGTGAGAAGTTGGTTGATTCGAAGTCAATGGCTGCGTGTGATGTTGGCAGCGAGGAAGAGGAGGTTGTGGAGATTGACAATCGCGAGTGTGATAGAGAAGGTGTTGGTTCTGTGATTTCTACTGAGTCAAAGAGTTTGGGATTGAAGAAGGTGTTGAAATCGAGAATGGGCGTTGACAATTTGACAGTGTGGAGGCCATTGAGGTTGATGACAATGATGATGATGATGAAGTGGAGGTGATCACTGAAGGATGTTGTAAGAGAGTAGACTACAATCATAATTATTGTGTGGCAGCACTCTGCTTCATTGTCATCAACCTTAATGGTAGAGTGTGCGCCACCGCGCAGTAATTGTGATCGCACCCTACTCTCTTACAACTTAGGCCAATTTTTGCACTAATAGTTTGTCATCATTTGTGAAACTATTCATCACCCAGAAGTATAGAATTTGCTCTCATCCACTCACAAAAAAAAAAACAAATGCTGAAATTAATGTCTTCACAAGCAACACTAGAGTGCAATGTGAGGATAATTAAATATGTTTGTCCTTCATAAGTGAGGTCCCCTTGCCATAGTGTTATGTGACAATAATCATATCCATTTGTCTTCCACTAGTGAGTCTCCTTGCCGAAATATGACACAATAACAATCAAACATACTCACCCTCGACAAGCAGAAACACCTTTCAAGAATGTGACTTGGCGGTGACAAAAAAATCCATGAATAGCAAGGTTCATTATTAACTTCTCAAAATACCATCCTTGAAAAAGAAGATAGTTTTGAAATTGGATAGTCATGATACACTAGACTCGACAATTTGCATTTTGAAGACACGTATTTTCCATACTATGAAGTAAAGAAACCGTTTAATTATTTGCTAGAATATGGTCGATCGAAGCACGAGGTAACAAAAGTTGTCATATCCTCTTAAAATAATAAAGTGGTGATAATTCACTAGTACAACAATTTATGTTACTCTATCTAATATGTAATAGAAAGAAAGTATATATTGTCATGGTAAAAATAAAAAAATACACACTATTTATCTTTTTTTTTTTTTTTTATATTTATGGAAACAAATTATAATTATTTATGTGTGTTAATTATCAAATTATTTATCATAATCACTTTACTTTTAAAAATAGAAATTCGCAAAACAAATCGTAACCATTCCGATCCTGCTTCAAACGAGCCAATAGTTCTTGCATTTATTCACATAGGAAATAAAAGGGAAGTGAATGAAATTGTAAGAGAGGAGGGTGCAATCACAATTACTATGCGGCGACACTCTGCCTCGTTGTTTCTTTCTATTTTTACATTTCTGAGTGTTTTTCTTATTTAGGTTTTTTTATTCGAGCTTCTGTGGGTCTTTTATGGGAAGGTTGGGTCTTGGGGATGGATTATAGTTTGCCAATAGCAAGGAGAACCAAGCTAAGAGAAGCCCTAATTTTTAAAGAGCTGTACGAGAGGAGGAGGAGGAGGAGGAAGAAGAAGAAGAATATGAGGGCAATGAGGGTTCCTTTGGTAGTGGGAGCGGATTCGGGGAATCAAGTGGGGAGAGCTTTAAGAGAAGTGGGTCTAAGAAATAGAGGTGTGAGAAGTTGGTTGAGTTGGAGTCAATGGCTACGTGTGATGTTGGTAGCGAGGAAGAGGAGGTTGTGAAGATTGACGATTGTGAGTGTGATAGAGAAGGTGTTGGTTCTGTGATTTCTACTGAGTCGAAGAGTTTGGGATTGAAGAATGTGTCGAAATCGAGAATGGGCATTGACAATTTGACAGTGTGGAGGCCATTGAGGTTGATGACAATGATGATGATGATGATGAAGTAGAGGTGATCGCTGAAGGATGTTGTAAAAGGAGTAGACTACAATCATAATTATTGTGTGGCAGCACTCTGCTTCATTGTCATCAACCTTAATGGTAGAGTGCCACCGTGTAGTAATTGTGATCACACCCTACTCTCTTACAACTCAGGTCAATTTTTGCACTAATAGTTTGTCATCATTTGTGAAACTATTCATCACCAAGAAGTACCTAATTTGCTCTCATCCACCTCAAAAATAAAAAATAAAAAATGCTGAAATTAATGTCTTCACAAGCAATGCTAGAGTGCAATGTGACGATAATTAAATATGTTTGTCCTCCATAAGTGAGGTCCCCTTGCCGTAGTGTTATGTGACAATAATCATATCCATTTGTCATCCACTAGTAAGTCTCCTAGCCGAAATATGACACAATAACAATCAAACATACTCACCCTCGACGGGCAGAAACACCTTTCAAGAATGTGACTTGGCGGTGACAAAAAAATCTATAAATAACAAGGTTCATTATTAACTTCTCAAAATACCATCCCTGAAAAAGAAGATAGTTTTGAAATTGGATAGTCATGATACACTAGACTCGACAATTCGCATTTCGAAGATACGCATTTTCCATACTACGAAGCGATGAAACTATTTAATAATTTGCTAGAACATGCTCGATCGAAGCATGACGCAACAAAAGTTGTCATATCCTCTAAAAATAATAAAGTGGTGTAATTCACTTCTGCAACAACTTATGCTATTCTATCTAATATGTAATAGAAAGAAAGTATATATTTTCATGGTAAAAATAAAAAAATACACACTATTTATCTTTTTTTTTATATTTATGGAAACAAACTAAAATTATTTATGTGTGTTAATTATCAAATTATTTTTCATAATCACTTTACTTTTAAAAATAGAAACTTGCAAAACAAATCGTAACCATTCCGATTGTTTTTACGTAATGCCACAACATCCACCTCTTCCACGTCATCTTTGCTTTGGTTCTTACTCTGCGTTTTACGGAGCAGCTGTTGTGACATCCACAAGATTTAGGCGAAGGCAGGAATATGTCACGCGCTTGTTTTTCCACAGAGTGGGTCCTCTTCATTTTCTTCTCTATCCCTTCCATCTACAGTACTGTGTCTCTGGGATTTATGGGCTTTGGAGTTTACGAAGCCTTCTTGGTGTTCCTTCATCCACAGAAAACCTTTTTAATTTTTAGAAATTTTAAATATTTTTAATTATTTTTATATATATTTATGCAAATATTAAAAAAGCTAAAAAAAATTAATTACTTACAATTTTTAAAAAAAAAAAATTAAAAGAACTTTTTACAAAGGGCCTTAAGTTAAGGTTTACAACATTTTAAAGTAAATAAAATTATACCCATTTTTTATTTGTTACCACGGTCCATTTTTTTGCATACTATATTTATGAAGATGATTATATATTAATTATTTATGCGTTACAATGACATTTTTTATTAATAGAAGGGTATAAAGATAGTTGTTCAATAGTATTTTTAGAAGTTTATGATTAGCGAGTATGTGTAATAAGAGATATCGCTTAGAAAGAGCAAATTTATTAACATGGTAATCTCGCACGAATGAAGAATGAAATTAAAGATTAACTACCTTCTATTGCCTAATCTAAATCCGGCACTTGACCTCTAATAAGTAAAAAATTAAATATAGATATAAACAAAATGTGGTTCAATAAGCATGATAGATTAATTACTACGAGTTTTGAACTCAAAACTTAAAGAGGACAAGCACCGCCTCATAACGCATAATATACTATGTGATTAACGTAACAATATTAAATGGTGCATTAAAATTTGAACAAAAATTAATTACTGAAGGGAACTTAAAGAAAAGATGACAAAGATATCAACTTTAGCTCATTCATTTATCTACTTCTTTTCCTTTCTGGAGTTATTATTAATTTAGCAAGTTTTCTTCATAAAAGAAGTACCATGAACGAAAAATGTTTGGATCGTAATTTGCCTCCCAATTAGCAAATATAATTTAATAGTTTCACATAAAGTAACTTTTGAGTTATTATATGGAGATAATTCCAAGTCATTAAAAGGTTTGACTAAGATGAATAATTAAAAATCGGTAATTCAAATAAAATTTGAACTAGTTAACCACATAACATGCTGAAATTAGGGAGGGGAGGGAGGGGCAAAGAAATATGGAAAATATTAAATTGACGGAATTAAAAGTAAGAATTTAAATTTTTATTTATTATAATAACATATAATTTAATATTTGCTAAATAAAAAGCAAAAAGAAAATGGAAATCATGTGGTACGTTCGGACGAGGCGATGGACCCAGTAGGCCTGCATTATCTTTGGCAGCTTGAGTGAAGGAGCCGAAAATATCACAAATCTATTGGGATCGCAATAGAGCTGCAACGCGGAAATTCGAGTCTCCCTCTGGTCCTCTTGTCTCTCGTATGAGTTTTTATATTACTATTTGATGGTTTTCTTACTTGAATTTTCGGGCAAGGCATGGCCCATGGACCCAGTCGCCCTGCCTTTCATTTATTTTATATTATGTAATATAAACTTCCAAAAATAAATAAAAATAAACATGTCTTTGGAAAGTTGAGCGAGACAGATGAGGGTCATAAATGATAAATCTGGTACTCTGATCCCTTTAATTATTATTCGGCATTAGGCATAGGCATCATCTCTCCCCTTCTCGTTCTGCTGCGAAGTCTATACTTAAATTCAACATTTCTTTCTTCTCCCAACCCAGAAGGCTCCTCTGCGACTCTCTTATTTGTGGGGTTGAGGGTTCTGATCTCTCTCTCTCTCTCTCTGTTGTTTGTTTGCGTTCTGCGTTGTTTTCCCGGGGAAGTTTGATTCCTTCTCCTTCCCTTCCAAAGAAAGTCGTCTTGGTTCTAACGCTACGCACTGCGACAGACCATCGAGCTTTTTGCCCAGGAAACGTGCGTTTCTGTGTGCAGAGCAAAATCAAACCAAACATTAAGCGTTTTGTTTTGTTTTGGGTTCCCCCTCAAGGTTTGATCATTCTCCGAATTGTCATTTCTATTTTCTGTTTATAAATCTAGTGAAAGTCTTGTTTTTCGTAGATCGTCGGAGTTTTGCATGGTGGGTTTGGGTTTTGATTTGGCTTGAAGATTAAAACGAATAGAACGTTTACTGTTTCTACTGGGTGCGTGTTTGATTGTTTGTTTGTTTTGAACGGCGATTAAGGCAGAGGAGTGTTGGAGTTTTCTTTAAGGTGGGAGATAAACAGAGGAGGAATAGAGAGAAGAAAGAATCACTTTCTTTTATTTTTTTTATTTAAAATTTTTTTTTTTCAGTTTTCTCAGTGTGAGCGAAAACTTCGCCCGAGTCTAAAGCTTCTGTGCCGGAAAAAGGTCGAATTCTGAAGGGCAAGAATGCATTGCCAACGAGGAGTTCCTTTCTGTTGAGATAGAAAGAGCGAAGGACTTTCTTCCCTCTAAAATTAGCTGTCAAAACGTCAAAATTTGGAATTCCTGTCGACTATTTTCCTCTCTCTCTCTCTCTCTCTCTCTCTCTCATATACCGACAATTTCTCCCTTCCTTTGCCCATTTTCTTCTCTTTCTTCTCTGTTTTCTGTGGGCTTCCTCTGTTTTCAGGTTTGGGAGAGAAAGAAAATATCTCTCTCTCTCTCTCCCTCTCTCTCTCTCTCTCTCTCTCTCTCTCTCTCTAAATGATGATATTCGATAAAGGGTCAATTCAATCAAACCTTGAGTGTTTCCTGGATTGCACAACGCCTGTGGTCCCTTCTCAATGTTTATCAAAGGTATGTTCTTTGTTCATCTGAAATTTCTCGTTCTTTCTTTTCCCCTTCTTCTGCAAGACTTATTCTTAACTTTATTATATATATGTTTATCGTTGATTTTTTTTTTTTAGTTTATTAATTGTATATTTTTTCATTATATTTCCTTTGCAGACTGAGATCAGGAACCTTAATCGTCTATGGCACCCCTGGGAGAGAGAAACAGTTGAGTATTTGACGTTGGGCGATCTCTGGAGTTGTTTCGATGAATGGAGTGCTTATGGGGCTGGAGTTCCAATCGTTTTGAGCAGCGGGGAAACCTTAGTTCAGTACTATGTGCCATATCTTTCTGCAATTCAAATTTTCACAAGCAATCCTTCTGTAAACAGTTTTAGGTAACATTTTTTTTTAAGTTTTTAATGTTTTAATTCCTCTTTGTTGTCATACAGTTCGTAGCAAAGCTCATAAACTGATTCAGACTAAATTTGTATTTAATTTCGTTATTTATTTCAAAATTTTATACTGCAATTAAATTGTTTGAATACCCAAATTTGCATTTAATTTATGGCTAACAGAAATACAAATAATGATTGAATTTGCTCGTGAGTTCAATTAAATTCAGAGATTTTGGTGTTCGATTGTTGTTGAACAATTGAAGTGCCTGGACATACTTATTGAATTTTGTGTTCGATGCCTTTCTAATGCCAGCTTGAGATATTTTTGTAACTGGTCTGATATTATTTTCTATTTTTTCCCCTGTTAATCAATATCATGGCATGAGTTTCCATTTGAATTATCTGTATTGAAGACTCTGGCTGTGAAATTAACCTCAGATGAGTTTTTCAGGGAAGAAACTGAGTCCGGTGATGGTGAGACAAGGGATTCATTCAGTGATTCGTGTAGTGATGAGTGCGAGAGCGAGAAGATGTGGAGATGGGATGGATGTTCTTCTGAAGAGGGAGGGCTTGATCAAGACGGCCTCTGTCATCCAAGTGATAGATTGGGTCACCTTTACTTCCAATACTTTGAGAGATCAACTCCTTATGGAAGAGTTCCTTTGATGGATAAGGTATATTAATTGTTTGTGTTTTCACTATGAAAATCTTGTTTGTGGCTTTGCTTATGTTCTTTACTTCAATTGCATTTTATCTGTTTTTCTTTCTTTCTTTCTTTATTTTAAACATCAGTTACATTTTTATTATTTAAGAGTGATGAAACTGAGAAGTGATGAAAATATATATGGATTTGTTAGAATCATATGGGATTCTTTCATGATAGGGGCATCTGATAATGATCAGGGGAAAACTTTTGACTTTTGAATATGAAGCAAACACACTTTTTTCTTCTGTCTCTTCTCTAAAATAATAATAATTGCTGCTGTTAACTATATTTACAGCATTTCTTTCTCTGTGTCATCACTCTCAAGCACTGGCGTACGCACGAAAATGGATGCGCATTCTTTTTATTTGCTGTAATTATTAGGTTGCATGAGCATATATCTATGTTTTGATTTATTATTATTATTTTAATTTTACCAGTTTGAAAGAAGAAAAGTGATACCATTTAGAATCTGAGTCCCAACTTTTTGGCTGGAATCTGTGGATGCCGTGGCTTTACCACATATATATATATATATATATATATATCAATTTATATTCACTGATGCCATCAATTGAATCCCCTTTTCTTTTTAGGTTCAGGGAGGAATAATTATTAGTTTTATGGATAATATATTCTTGCTATAATATTGCATTTAAAAATTTTCTGTTGGATGAAAGAAGTAATTAATATGATGATTTATATGAATTGAATTCCCAGATTTTGAGTTACTGTGAAGACCTATGGTGTAAATTCTTTAATTTTCCCTGCAATTTACAACTCTGTTGACCCTGGTTTTGGTTTCTTTGTTCTCAGATTAGTGGATTAGCTCAAAGATTCCCCGGTTTAATGTCATTGAGAAGTGTAGATCTTTCCCCAGCTAGCTGGATGGCTGTTGCTTGGTCTCTCCCTCTCTCTCTCTCTCTTTGTCTCTCTTTTTCCCTCTCTCTCTAGGACATGCTCGTGGATGTGCGCACACTTTTATTTTGGGGCGTGGTGGTGGGGGGGAAATCGTTGTTTCCACATTAAACATTCTAGGCTGTTACCTTTTTTCCAAGATTTGTAGTCTGCGAAACAGACACAGATATGCGTTTTCAACCTTAACGCCAATGGTATAAGGGTTTGCAGAAAAATGCTGCCATGTAGCCTGACATTTGGTTACGAGGATAAAATTCAATTTATTAATCCATGCCGTATTGTGTTTATGCTAACACGTCATGGAATTTGCTTCGCCCACGAGTAACAAGGGAAAGAAAACAACAATAGTAACATTGATTCATTTATGTCAATATCTCAGGTACCCCATTTATCACATACCGATGGGAAGAACCATAAAGGATTTGTCCACTTGCTTCCTTACTTATCATACCCTTTCATCTTCTTTCCAAGGTAAGACACTGTCCATTTTCCTACTTAAGCTTCTTGATGTAATTATCATTTGCTACTAGTAACCCTCTCTCTCCCCCCCTGCGCAAAAACAAAAACTCCCCCCCTTTTTTGAAAGCTGTTTCTTTATATGCTCGTCAAATATAATTATCATCATTCATATTTGAAAGCTAGCATCATATATGCCTCCCCAAATGAGTTTTTGAAAAATTCATGTCTAACAGCTACTAGTAACCTTCTCTACCCCCTCCCCCCAACTCCCTCCCCTTTTCGAAAGCTGTTTCTTTATATGCTCGTCAAATTTAATTATCATCATTCATATTTGAAAACTAGCATCATATATTGGCTCCCCAAATGAGTTTTTGAAAAATTCATGTCTAACAGACATGGTCCATGAAGATGACATGGAGACTGCTGAAAAAAAGAAGCCGAAGGAAGAAGGGAGCATTGCCCTCCCTCCGTTTGGGCTGGCCACATACAAAATGCAGGGTAATGTGTGGGTCTCGAGCAAGAGTGGGGAGGACCAAGAAAGGCTGGCATCGCTTTTGAGCGTGGCAGATTCATGGCTAAAGCAGCTGAGGGTCCAGCACCATGACTACAATTACTTCACTGGGATCCGGCGTGGCTGAAAACGCACAACTCGGGAGCATGCCTACACCCAATGAAAGGGATTTGGCCGCTAATCAAGATCCTCTCTCTTAACCTTTTCTCCTTTTCCTCGGGTTTGTGGTGTTGCTTGAAGAAATAGCCTTTGAGAGTGAGGACTGCAGTTGAACCTGCCTCTTTGTTCAGCTTCTATGAGGCTTTTTAGGACCTAGGCCTTTGTAGAGTTTTAAATTTTAATCATAGACAGGGAGTACATAATGACTGGAGTGAACTTTCTATTCTAGCTGCTGTCTGGAGTGGTTAACTGGCTGTTTTAGCTTTTCCTATCTGAGGCTTGAGTTTAGGGTTTGAGAAAGTGTCAATATAGGGAGAAACCCTTGGGTTCTCCTCAACTCCCTTTCAACTTTTTAAGGATGGTGTGATCATGATGAATTCCCTTTTCAGCTGCCATGGATGGATGCATTGGAACATGCTTTTGTGGGATTTGGGCTTCAGAAAGGCGTGCTAAAATTTATGTTCCTTCTACCATCTGCTTCTCCCTTTTTCAAGCTTAAATTTAAAAAAATAATAATAATTTTTTGTTAAAGTCTTCAGATTTTTTTCTTTTCAAAAATTAATGTACCATTTGAAATTTTGATTTTTAATATATACTATAAGATATTAATTTTTTGGAAAAAGTCTTAGAATGTACATTTTTAAAAATTATCTGACGCAAAAGGAGATTATAAAAAAATTGAGTTTCTTAATTTAAAATTTTTGGTTTTTAAATTGAAAATTGTGACAGGACGGGCGGGCCATGATGATGGAGAAAATTGGCTCGTGTTTTCTTTCACTTGGGGGTTTAAGCACAATTAGGCTACAGTTTTATTTTGTGCTTTACACAAAGAAAAGCAGCATCCATGATCTGCGCTGATTGGGGTTGGAGGGCACGGGGTGACAGTCCGACCGCAGTTTGAGTAAGAAAATTTTAAGTTGGAATTGTGTGGATGTTATAATTGTTGAGCCCGTCTAGTTTTAAAATTTTTATTTTTCCTTTTTTGCCCAGGAGGAAGAAACTTAGTAATTCTACATTAAGGTAAAAGCTTGGTTACACGGTCACATGGGACACGTGGGGAAAGGACATCTGCTTTGCCCTGGCTTTTGTAATTTTCAATTATTGACGATTATCTCTGACAGTTTCAACATTATAAAATAGAAGGGATGGGGGAGTTGGTAGTGGCTGGAATGGACTGCCATAGGTGGGAGACCCCAGGCGGGCAGACACCCCTCCGCCTCCAAGGAGTGGTAACCACCATCCTCCGGACCCACTTTAAACATATTTAGTTTAAAATTATAAAAAATAAAAATAAAAAATTTTACAAATAGTTTTTTTACTTTTTCATGTTTAAATTTTAAAATATTTATATTTTTTGTAAATTAAAAAAAAAAAAAAAATTTATGGGAGGTTATATTTACAATAGACTTTCATGTTTGGACTAAATTTGTATGAATTTTCATATAATTTCCACAAACTAAAGAAGAGAAACTAAATTCTGTGCTTCTATATGAGAACTAAGCAGTGTAGAAAATATTTAAAAGATATTTTTTAATTTATTTTTATACAAATTTGAAGAATTTAAAAATAAGGTGTCATTTTAAAATTAGAAATGAAGAATAAAACTATTTTGCAAGCAAAGAGTGAAATTTTTTTTTTGTTCTTCATTTATTTGATTCAAATGATGTTAAATTGAAAAAATTAACTACTTTTTTTTTTGTTTTTTTGTAATTATAAAGAAAAATAAAATTGAAAATGGTAATTTTTTCCTTAGCTAAATGAATCCCATTTTTTTTTTAACAAATATTTCGATTCATTTCTAAGTTTTATGAAGCAAAAGTCAATACTTTAAAATTATTCAAGTTAGATAGAATAACGCACAGCAACATATATTAAGAGTTATTATCCTTTGTGACTGCATTTGGTTTACAGGTTAAGATAGGTTAGGTTAAGGATCTCATTTTTTATGTAACACACTAGTGGAATAGGAATGATTAAGAAGGGGTTACCTCAGCCATTATAGTTGGCTGGTCCCCCACTCCCCACAATCTACCCCCAACTAGCATAATAATAATAATAATAATAAACGGACGAGGATTCCCCTTAATCTTATTTTCAGTAGAAACCTCCCTCTCTAATAATCTACTTCGGTAAAATCCCCTTGCTCGTCTTCTTTGAAAAAGTCTTGTTTTTATTTATCTCTTCATTAGAACCCCTTCCCCTGATCTTCTCTAGCAAACCTCCTCCCCCTAATATTTTCTGTAGAAAAACCCCATTCCCTAACAATTTTAGTAGATAGCGAGAGGGCCTTTTGTCATTAAGAGCTCTCAACTATGTTCTTTGAAATCTATCTAGATTCCAAGGATGAAGGAGCCTTAGTAAAAAGCTAGTCGTAGTCATCACAACATCAAAATCAAGAACTACTACTAATTTCTTAGAGCAAAGAATGATTGTGAAGGAAAAGATATGAAGTGGATGAAAAAGGGATTAGCTTCTTGCATGGATAATGTCTATTTGAATCTTGTTTTAATTTTGGACATCAAAGGGTTTTTTATATTTTTGAATGATTAGCCTATTCAATTTTAATGGATATTCCAATCTAAACATGTAACAAGATAGTAATCATAGCCCCCTAATCACACACACAACATATTTTTACATATAATAAGGTCTTCCCTCGAAGTTTGTTGTCTTGTTTAGTTTGAATAACATGTCATATTTTATTATGAATGAGCCACCGCCTTATTATTATTATTATTATTATTATTATTATTATTATTATTATTTTGACTCCATAACTTAGACAGACATCTTAACAAAGAATATGATTTAATAATTAAGTTATAAATTAAGAGATCAATGAATCTCGTCAAAGATCCTTTGTCTTTTCGATCTTCCTTTTGACAAACTAGTAATCAAGAGATATTTATCTATTTAAAATGTGCAACAATAAGAAGTAAAACACTTTTTTCATCTAATACATTTACTTTAAACTAACAAGGAGCATCATATTTAGATTATCCTTAGTCAATGGAAAGTCATTCTTTTCCTCGAGTAAACAAAAAAGAACAAATCACTAAGAAACATGTGAATGAACAACATGAAGCATTGGTTTGGACCACATGTTGATGACTGTGTGGGAAGCCAAGTTAAAGTAAGCTATGGGGATTTAAAAAAAAAACTAAAACTAAAACTATTTACTTGAAGAAGATAGGAGGAAACATATCTCACATAAGAATTCCTATTTCCAAGAATCCAAAATATTAGAGCATGTTATATAAAAAAAAAAAAATTGCTTAATATAGATATATGAATCCTAAACATGCTTCTAATCTCAATGTGCACTTGCATAACATTAGTCAAAGGGTTCAAGGACTCATCATAAAAGGTTCACATGATTCTAATGATCTTTTTTTTTTTAGGATTTTTATTTATTTTAATTTTCCTTTTTGGGATTTCCATCATCACAAAAAATATATATATATATATACAATAACTCTCTTCTATAAATGGCTAAAAAAGCTCACTTAGTTTAATATGCCTCTAAAAGTTGGTGCTATAAATTTCTATAGTTTTCTATTTTAAGCCTTTAACAAAATTTCAATTTGAGAAGGGGTCAAAATGGGGGTGTCTATAAATGCCCCTCATTAGGGATACATACTTAATAAGCATCGCCAACATTGAATCGACAACTCATTTGGGGTTCCACAAGGAAGAATGAATATGTGAATGTTACTTATATATAATGCAAGTGCTAAGTGAGGAAGGTTGTATGATCAGATCAAGGTATGAATTTGAAGTGACCTAGAGATAAGGTTGACAAGGAGAATTATTGTAATAAAAGGAGTCTTCTCATTGCACTTTGTGTTATGCAAATTTCATTTAAATTGAGAGGCACACAGTATCTTACTACCCTATATCACGCTAGGCAACCCACGTCCGATAAAGACAAAATCTTGTAACTAAATGTTGTGCTTAGACTCTCATTGAGATATCAGGATACATTTGGTTCGAGGAATGCATATTCTTAGGAATAAATTAGTTATATTAAGTTAGTTAGAATTAGTTATACAAGAAATTATGTTGTTACCATAGAAAAGTAACAAAGTATAACTTTTTATCAATCCATAACAAGGAATATACAAGGAATAATTGTTCCTAAATTTCATCATGGGAATTTATATTCCTTTCTCTTTACATATTAGATGAGATAATAAGGAATATTCAAGGAATAGATATTCCCTCTATTTCCAAACTTCTCACTCTATTCCATCTCATTCAAAGGAATAACTATTCCATAAACCAAATATAACCTTTGAGATTTGAAAGTAAAGGTAGGGATAAGGTTAGGATGACTAAGATAAGGTAGATTTTTCATACTTTAACACACAACTAGAGGGTTGGCAATTGAATGACTAGGACAAGGTCAATTATTCTTATACTTAGAAATACCATGGTTGGGAGGTTGGAATGTAGAGGGGATGACTAAGATAAGGTTAGGAGTAGATAAATGGAAAAAGGTTGGGGATTCTTACATTTTACCACTATGTGGTTAGGAGATTAGGATTTGCATGACCAATAAGGTTAGCAAGTTTCACATTTTACCATGATGCAACTAAGAGGTTAATGATTGCATGAATAGGTTAGGGCGAGACTTTCACACTTTTAACATTGTGTAGGCAAGAGGCTGATAATGATTTTCAAACTTTATCACTGCGCAAGGTTCGAGAATGTATGGCTAGGTCACGGTTGGGATTTTAACACTTTATCTTTGTGCAATTCAAAAGTTAGTGATTGGAATGATTAGACAAGGTCAAGGATCTTCACACTTTACTACAAAGAAATTGAGTAATAAAAAACTTAATGAATAGGTGCTGAGAATAATTATTTTTTTACCCAAAATAGCAACATAACCTAGCTGAATA
Source organism: Malania oleifera (assembly GCF_029873635.1). Classification (NCBI taxonomy): domain Eukaryota; kingdom Viridiplantae; phylum Streptophyta; class Magnoliopsida; order Santalales; family Ximeniaceae; genus Malania; species Malania oleifera. Next base: position 74,222,440 of record NC_080418.1, on the reverse strand, counting down.
TATGAGAATTCAACTAAAAAATAAATAGGAAAGAATGCAACATAGGGTGATCGAACAACAACTTAATGGTAGTCGAATGACCTTATTTCCCCTTGTCTAGTTTGGTCCCACTAGATACCAGTCGATCGACTCCGCGCAAGTTGTCAATTGGCCTAGTGAATTTTCAAAATTTTGAGTTGTTTGGATTTGATTGGTTGATGGATTTGGGTATGCGAGGTGTCCTAGTTGTTGCCACATGTCAGGCAATGACTAGGATCATTGGTAACTATTAGTTGGTAGTTTTTAGCTTGAGTTTTAATTCTTTAAATGCAAATTTAAACTTCCCTCCTTCCTTTGAGTGGTCTATAAATAGAAAATTTAGGAGATCTTTTGGGATGTTTCAGTTGGTGTAAGGAAGATTTTTGTAGAGAAAAATACAAGGAAATTTGAGTCCTTTTGGGTTAGGAGAAAAGTTCATTTCTTTTTGAGGAATTTGGAAGAGTTTTCATTTCATCTACTCTTCTTGTCTTTGGTTTTTGGGGCATGCACATTAGAAAGAGAGTTTCCCCACTTATATACCTGAAAAGCAAGGTGTAGTCCCAAGAGTACGGGTGAATTGGATTTTAAAAATTTCTTTTAATTCCTTTGAAGACGTTATTTCTTTTTTAATCAATGTTAGACTTGTTTGTTTGATTTACTAATCACACAAGAACTTAGTTCTTTTAATCCACAACACTATTGCTTATCCAAACAAGTAATCAACTAATCAATTAAACCAACCAATCAAGCATAATGTTCAGACCAAACAACCAATTGATTTGCCAAGTATAAGTTAACTGCAGCAATATTTAGATTGATGAAAATTTTGCAAGATATAGCACTCTTTGAAATATAAACACATTTCAATCAATATTAAATTTTAAACCATTCAACCACAATACATTAGATTCAGCTTTCAGCTTTTGTTGTCAGCCCTGTATATAAATTTGAATTGTAGTAATGAATTTTTTTCTTTAATATGATGTATAATATAAAATCCAACACTCTTTCCAAAATCCAGAATTCAAATAAACTCTTAGTTAATTTTATCTTTGGGATGTTAACCAAGTAACATACTCTTGTATGGTTTCCGCAAAATATGGTTTAACCAACGTATTCCCTTTTGGTTTCCGCAACCCAAATCAAAATTAAACCTTAAGTTTATTTAACTTCCAAATTATGAAGTTTGTATGATTTTGATATTTAAAATATCCACGCAATTGTATATGTACTGAAAATAAAGAGAGTAAGGAAAGAAAGAGTGAGACCGGGATTTTTACGAGGTTCGGCTTATACATAGCCTACGTCCTCACCTTTGGAAAACCACCAAAGGATTCACTAAGATCAGTTCCTTTGCCAGGTGGAACAACACCGTTTACACATACTCCTTCAGTAGGCTAGAGCCCGCCCCTCCAAACGATGTACCCTCGTTCGGTCACTCCTTCAAATAGCCTAGAGTCCGCCTCTCTAAGAAATATCCCCTTGCTTAGCCAATGATCCAAACAATCCTTGGAATCATCAATCTACAAGAAATACAACCAAAAGATGTGTACAAAGAATGCTCACACAAAGAGCTAATTAGTACAAGTTAAATCTATATACTTCAATCAAATTCACAATATGGAAATATGAAGTTCAAGAAGATATCACCGTAAGCCTTCTTTCTAGGTTGAAAGAATTAAGAGTAGACTCAAAATTTTCTTGATAAATTTATAGCAAATCTCAGTAGTGAAACTCAGAATTTGATTGCACAAGAGGGCTTTGAGAGAATTGGGAGATTTGAGAGCAAGAAAGCTTGTTTGCTGTATTTTCTTAGTGTAATTAATCCTTAGCCTTGGAGGGTTATTTATAGATGAAAAATCAAGTCTACTTCGTGTTCCCCAAGTGACTTGGAGTGTTTCCCAAGTTTATAGAAAGTTTGGAGCACAAGAAATATGAATTTGAATTTAAAAACTTTTAAAATATATGACCATTAACAGTGTTCAGGCTCCTGAAGTATCGGGGTCAATCGCCTGAAGTTTCAGAAAACTATAATTTTTAAAGTTAGTACATGTTCAAGTGCCTGAACTCACAAGGTCAGTCACCTGAGGTTGTTCTGTCTGCTATTTAGGCGCCTGATGTTTTGTCGTGAACAGTGTTCAGTTGGCTGACAGTTTCGACCTTGCTTTAGTATTCTAGTCATAACCTTTACTATACAACTCCAAATTTGGTGTTCTTGGTGTCAAACGAAAGCTAAGAAAAAATTCTACAACTTTTATGTTGAATACTGTTTAAAATAAGGATTTTTTGTTAGAGAAAAATGTACATCAATTCGGATGTATAAAAATTTACAACAATTGAAAAATCCTCTTTTTGGTGCTTTTCATTCTAAAAATGATTTTAACATTTTTGAAACAATTTTTAACCTTATAAAAATATTTTCCAAGTATGTTAAAAGGTATCTAGGTCCAATAAATTAACTAAAGAGTTTTATGCATCCATATCGAAATTATTTGAAGTACTTACAAAGATTGTCCTAAAGACTCATTTGACTCTTCTTTGCTTTGAGTTCTCTTTATTGCTGAGCTCCAATGATCCTGAATTTGATGTGATCTTTCAAGATATATATCTCTTGATCTTTCAAGATCTATATCTCTTGATCTTTCAATATTACTTTATATTTTGAGCTTCATTGATCTTTGAGCTTTCCATGTTGATCACTTGGGCTTTCATTTTTGAAGCTTTTTCTTTTATATCAATGCTCTCATGATCTTCAAGTTTTAATCCATGCCTCAAACTTGATATAATCATCCATCTTTGAAATACAAGCTTTCATGAATTCTTTAACCTTGCATTCATCATTGAGTCCTGAAAATACATCACTTAAACAAAGTATGTTAAGTTTTACTTGTTTATTAGCATCAAAATAAGATGTTTAGCCTTGTAAGGCCAACAATACCTTTGGTACATCAATATAATGTCAGTTTTATTACAATACCTTTGTGCTTTTTCAAGTGTGATTTTTATTTTTACATGAAAACATTATGATGCCATATGATTTATTTTGTCATTCTCTTTGCATGAATTCATGTAATATTAGTTAAAAATGTTATCTAGGATCTGTCTAGGGTAAAATTATAAATTAATCTGCAAGATATTTGTATAAAAGTGCACAAAATCTACACTTTTCATGAGTTGGATATGTATAAGGTTGGTCAGCCTATGAGGTTCAACCGACCCTCAAGTATTCAAAAAGTAGTTGTTGGGTACAAGTCGACCATAGATTGTCTTGTCTAGAGGCCATTTATTTTGCCATTTTCATTGAATTTTCTCTAGTTTTTCATGAATTTTATGGGTCTGAACACTCATAGGAGTGCATGACTAAGTCTGAATGTTGATACTATGATGTGGTTTCATGGTTTTAGCATGAAAAACCAAACATTCATCTTCTAAAGTGTTTTTCAAAGGATTTCAAGCGTCTTCAAGTTTTTCAAACTAAATTCTAGAGTGAATGTCTATGATATGGTTTTTGGGCATTCTTTAGTGAAAACTAAGGTGTAGTCCCAAGAGGAGGGGGGTGAATTGGGTCTTTAAAAGTTTCTTTTAAATCCTTTTACAAATTCACAACCTTTTGTAAATTTAGCAAACACACAAGAATGTTTTGATTTTTAAGTACTTAATTAAACCAATCACAACCCACACACAATATCAACACAAACCAAATACTTTCAATAATAACAATTAGTAAACCAATCAACCAATCAATCAAACATAAGATACTTAACCAATATATGAGCTGCAGCACCTCCAAGATTCAGCGTTTGCAAAACTCAACGTAGAGTTTGATTAAAGCTTTGTATTTATGGATCTTATGCACTTCCCCTTTTAACCAAGGTTTTCGAAAATGATTGATTAACGTACTTCCTTTAAGGTTTCCACAAAAGATCAATCAACATACTTCCTTAAATTAAAAGTTTTTCTTAATCCTAATTGTTTTAGATTCTTGCACTCAGATACACAACCATGCAATTTATATACACTGAAAAATTAAAAAGTAAGGGTTGAGAGTGAGACTGAGTTTTTACGAGGTTCGGCTTATACCAGCCTACGTCCTTACCTTAGGCAAGACCACCTAAAGATTCCACTATAACACTCCTTTCCAAGCAGAGCAAACCATTACAATCCCTCATTCAATTAGGGTGGAGCCCCCTCTTTAAACGATACCCCACGCTTGGTACAACAATCCAATAACCCTGAACCTTCAAGAAAACAAAGAGTCAAGAAAAAATTGTTGTGTACAAGAAGTGCTCTCAGATAGAGATGGTTAGTACAAGAATAAACATAGCTAATACTTCAAAGTAAATATCAAATAGAATGAAATTTGAAGCTCATGAATGTCACTGGGATTCTTCCTATTGATGTGAATCAAAACTCAGAAGATTAGCTTTCAGATTAGTGATCAGAGACTCAGTTTTTCTCTGAAATTTCTCAGTAAGAATATGTGTGCAAAAGGGCTTTGAGAGAGAGTGAGCAATATATCTTGAAAACTGATTTTCAATTCTTGATAATTAATTTGATTTGAGAAAACATGTATTTATAGGCTTAAAAGTATTAAATTCATGTTGCCCAAGTTACTTGGAGTATTTCCCAAGCATTTAGAAAGTTTAGGGCACAAACAACTCGAATTTGTGATTTAAAACCTTTTAAAAAACTAGTCGTTTACGAGGGTCAGTCACCTGAACTCTTTGTGGTTAGTCGCCTAAACCCTTTGTGGTCAGTCGCTTAACCTTTGAACACATTGTAAATTTTCAATTCAAAACAGGGTCAGTCGTCTGAGGTGCTAGGGGTCAGTCGCCTGATCCTTCACTGCTAGTTCAAAATTACTTCAAGTAAAATGTCAGTCACCTAACCAAACACAGGTAAATTGTCTGAACAATTATAAATACTATTTTTCAGGTTAGTTTCCAAAACTCTTAGCCATCTTGCTTTGTTACATTTAAAATGCAATTTCTGGGGTTTCGAAAGTAAGGTCTCTAAGTCCATATTAACCCCTAATAAGCTTCAAAGCATTCAAAATGATATTTAAAGTGAAGTACTTACATAAAACTTCCTAAAGACTTTAAAACTTTCTTAAACATGAAGTCTTCATGTATTTCTTTGCTTTGAGTCAAATTTGCTTTGAGCTTGAGTATTCTTTAAGCTTCATATGTCTCGACCATATTGGATCTCTTTGAGCTTTCATGTGATCACCTTCTGAATGAAGTATAGCTTTATTATTCTTGTGATCTTTGGTCTTTCGATTCTTGAACTTTTTAAACTTCTCATATTAGGTTTCCTGAAATAATATCACTTAAACCATAACTTGTTAAATTAACCTTTATTTATTATCATCAAAATAAGATTCAAAAGCCATGTTAGGCCAACAATCTCCTCATTTTTGATGATGACAAATAAGGAGCAAAGATTAGAGAACCTTGATTAGGCTCCCCTTTACAATAAGCATATATTTAACAATATGTATCAAAATGAGGATTATAAATATAAGTTCAAAAAAAATCATTATATCATAATCAAATATAAGTGCATTATAGCTTATTTCAACATACTAATATTAAGATCATATTTCAAGTCTTTATTTAAAGTATTATCTCAATTAGTTTGCATTATACATGCTCATTTAAAGTATTATCTCAAATAGTTGGCATTATACATGCTCATTTGTGCTTTCTCCCCCATGCTATATCTCATGTCAAGATTATGTGTTTCACATGTTTTCCATGCTCTTATGTTCTCATGTTTGCTCTCTAAGATATCTCTCTCCCTTTGGCAACAAAAAGAAATAAGAAGCATAGTCACAAGGAGTCTTAGGATAGAACATAATAAGCATAGTCATATAGTCATCAAAGAGTACAAAAAGTCATGATCAAGGGAGTTACAAGCCAAACTAAAAGAAAAAACAAGTAAACAAAGCAACACAAGGGCAAAGCCAGTACATACAACACAAAATGACAAATGGATCAATCATTATCAAAAGCATTTTCTTCATCAGCTACTTCATCATCTTCTTCAGTATCCTCTTCACTTCCTTCTTTAGATTCTGCATTAGATGAATCATCACCACGAGGAACAAAGCTGGTATCCATGGGATCAACACTTCGAGATGAGTTAGCCCTATACTGTTCTATGCGAGCAAGGCACTGGTCAAGTGAATAGAAAGTAGTGTGGAGCGAGGATACATTCTCTTGAAGTGACTGGAGACCTGAACACATATCTCTGCTGAATATAGTGAATTCATAGTGAAAGGGTACAAACCAAGAAGGAGTATCAGATGTAGGTCCTTAAATTTGTTCTGGAGGAGGAGGTACAATTGCTGGACTTTGTGGTCGTCCTCTTTTCAAAAACCAACCTTGCTCATACTTTTCATATCCCATTTGCTTTAGGGTTGTAGAGTTGAAAAGGTTGTACCGTGTACGCTTTATGAACAGTTCAGTAGGGGTAGTGACATTAAGATGAGCAAAGAAGAGGTTTAGAGCACCATTATGTTGAAGAGTGACTCGTCTAGCTTCTAATTTTGCCCACATCCACTTCAGAATTAAGCTAGAAGATCGAGTTTCCTCCCTTCAGCAAACACCATAACATAGAACAATCTACGTAGGAGATGTGATCATATGAACTGGCTAGTGGTAGGATATTTTTTGTGATAATTTTTAGGAGAATTTGAGCTTTTAAGTTCAGCTGTTTATACAATGGAGGATGGCCAAATGTTGGCCTAACTAGGCTTTCCAATCTTGTTTTGATGATAACAAATGAAGGATATTTTAACATGTGTTGTTGAGTGACTTTATTTTAGGATTAAGTAAAAAAAAAAAAAAAACTCATGATCATGGAAGCAAGCTGGAAATCAAAGTCAATAAAGTGAAAGCTTCTTAGAATATTGAAGCAGTAAAAGACAAATGAAGAAGCTTAAAGGCTAAGTGAGGCTTGAAGTAAAGCTGAACCTCAAGGGACTTGAAGACTTAGAACTAAATGAGTTTATGCTTAGAAAGATATTTGTAAGTACTTCAATCCAATACTATTTAGATATATGAAGCTTTTTAGGATCAAAAGACTTAGAGACTATCTCTTAAAAAAACTCTTGAAAATGATTTTGAGGAAGTTGTATTTGAGTTTTTCAAAATAATCTAGAGTTTAAAAATAAAAAATGAAAATATTTGAAAAAGAATGGTCTGTCCAGCCGACTGACCAGGTTTCAACTAAGTTCAGCCAGCCGACTGACAAACATAAAGAATGAAAAACCTGCCCAGCCGACTGACAATTTGAACTAGGATTAGTTAGCCGACTGACACCCTAGTATGTCCAATCGACTGACCATTTTTGAACTATGTTCAGTCAGTCGACTGACTATTTATTAAAATAATTTTTGGACAGAAAGAACACTATCAGCTACTTTTCCAGCCGACTGACCTGCATAGTATTTGACCCAGTTGAGTGAGTCAGCTGACTGACTCATAGAGTTTTTGAAATTCGAACTAAATGAGAAGTTTTTCAAAATTTCAAATCTTTTGTGATATTGACCAAACACTCCAAATCAACTTGGTAAATAAGGAAACTCTTTCACAAAAGAGTATATAAATACCTCCTTTGCTCAATGAAAATAAACGATCAAGCAATACAAAGCATTCTATGTTCATAATCTCCTAAATCCATGCGTGCTTACATTCTTGCTGAGAGAACTCTACGAAATAGTTGGTTGATTAAGAACCTTGGTTCTGATTTGCAACTAAGTCATCTCTATCTATAAGAAAAAACTTTTGGCTACATCTAAATCTTCAACTTCGTATTTTCTATATAGTATTTGCTTTGAAGTATATTAGGTGCTCTAACTTGTACAAATTTGCTCTATTTTGAGTGTGTTCTTGTTGGCTGATTCTTACTTCAGTTTAGTAGTTTTTTGACAATTCAAGATTGATTTGGATTGTTGGACCAAGCGTGGGCTATGTCTTGGAGTGGTTTCTCTTACTAAAAAAGAGGTTATTTATAACGGTTTTGTTCCACCCGGAAAGGAACATGTATAGTAGAATCCTTAGGTGGTTTACCTAAGGCGAGGACGTAGGCTAGGGATAAGCCGAATGTCGTAAAAATAGCGGTGTCACTCTCTTTCCCTTATTTTCTTTAAATTTCTGCAAAAATATAAACTATTTGGATGTTGTAATTCTCTCAATCATAAAAACAACGTGTATTGGAAATTAAATAAACCAAAGCTTAATTTGTTCTTGGGCTTGTGAAAACCGAAAGAGAGTACGTTGGTTAATCAATATTTTGCAGAAGTTAACAACCCAAAACCTATTAACTGAAGGTTTATTTGAATTCTGATTTTGAAAAAAGTGATTGGATGTTATTTTTATTATCAATTGAAAAGCAAATTGCATTCTCTACAGGGCTTACATATTCATATACATAGGACTGCAAACAATCAAGTTAAATATTGTCAAAAGAATTGCAAAGCATATATTGATTGGTTACTTATATTGTGGTTGATTGGTTTAAGTAGTTGATTGATTTTTTATTTGTGTTGTGGTTGTGGATTGAATAAAAGACTTAAGCCTTTGTGTGATTACTAAAAGAAGTCGAGAAATCTTTAAAAGAATTATAAAAGGTTAAGAATTTATAGAAGGATTTGAAAGAAATTTTAATAACCCAATTCACTCCCTTTCTTGGGGCTACACCTTAGGTTTCAATAGGTATCAGAGCCTCGTTATAGTAAATCCTAACAAGAAGCTATACAAAGATTTAGATGGCACAAATAGGAGTAGCTCCCTTTGGCGAGAGTCAATCCTCAACTAGACCACCCATTTTTTGTGGACTCAACCACACCTTCTAGAAACAATGTATGAGAATCTACCTTCAAATAATAGATTGGAAGGCATGGAAGGTTGTCAAAAATGGTAACCTAATCCCCACTAAACTAGTGGATTTGAAAAAAGTACCTAATGAAGACAAGGAGATGACCGAAATGGATCACAAAATACTGCAAGTTAACTCTAGTGCAATAAACGCCCTCTATTGTGCACTTGATGCTAATGAATTCAATAGAGTGATGACATGTAAAATAGCAGAAGAAATTTGGGATAAATTGGAAGTAACCTATGAAGGCACAGTAGATGTTAGAGAGAGTAGAATTGATATGTTAACTGGTGAATTGAAACTTTTAGGATGAATTGCAATGAAACCATAACAAGCATGTACACTAGGTTCACACATATCATAAACTCACTAAGTGCCTTAGGAAAAACATACTCCACCCATGAGATGATTCGCAAAATTCTAAGAGCACTTCCACCTATTTAGGAACCGAAAGCCACAGCCATAATGGAAGGTAGAAACCTCAAAACAACCTCATTAGATGAACTCATAGGTTCACTTATAACCTATGAAATGACTATAAAAGAAAGAAACACTAAAAATAAAATAAGAAGTCTATAGCTCTAAAATCCTTGAAAGAACTTTCAAGTGAAGAAGATAATGACTCCAGTGAATTAGACGATGAAGAATTAGCTTTTATAACTAGAAGACTTGGAAAATTCTTCAAAAGAAACAAAAAATACAATAGAAAATTCATAGGGTCAGAAATGAAAAAGGTGACAATAGTAAAAAGGAATACAAGAGCAAAAATGAACCTCCCACTTACTATCACTGTAAAAAGGCTAGACACATCAAGCCGGAATGCCCTCAGCTCAAGAAGGAAAAGAAGAAAAAGAAAACTACAATGAAAGCAACATGGGACGACACAAGTTCTAGTGAATTGAAGAGTGAATCCAGCGAACAAGAAGTGGGGAACATGTGCTTCATGGCGCACAACGAAGAGGTAAACTCTTATTACTCCTGTTCAGAAGATTCATGTGATGAATCATGTAATAATTCATGTGAAAGTATGCCCTCTTATAAAGAACTTCAAGTTGAATTATTCTCTCTTCATAATAAGTTTATCAATGTCTCAAAAAGGAACATAATTTTAAAACAACAAAATGAATCACTTAGAAATCAGCTTGAATCCTCAAAAATTGTTGAAAAAGAAAAAGAATTAAAAATTGACGAGCTTGAGAAGAAAGTAAATGACTTGTCTAAAAAATTAGCAAAGTCTCAAGTGAATGAAGATGGCAAGAAATAACTAGAAATAGTTGACCTTAAAAACCAAATTCAAGATAAGGAAAAGATTATTTACAACTTTACTAGAGGTAAAGAAAACTTTGAAAAAATGGTAGGACAACAAAGGATGGCTAACAATAAAGAAGGAATTGGGTACAATGGATAACCAAACAAAAGAAAGAAAAACTTGTTTATGAGATATTTTGTAAATCAATCTAAACACTATGCAAGTACTTTATCGATAAACATTTATGAGCATACTACCTGCTACATGTGTAAAATTAAAGGACATATAATGTTTAATTGTCCATTCAAGAAAAAAATACATCACAATAAAAAATGAATGGAAGATAAACACTAAAACTAGACAAGACTTAAAGAGAGTTAAGAAAGTTTGGGTTCCGAAAGTAACAACATAAATCCTTTCTTTTAGGTTTGCTTTAGGTCCACTCCATCAAAAGGAAAATGGTACTTGGACAACGGTTGTTCAAGACATATGACAGGTGATAAATCAAAGTTCACTTCTCTCGCTCAAAAGGATGGAGGATACGTAATCTTCGGTGACAATACAAAAGGAAAAATTATCGGAATTGGTAAAATAGGTAAAGATTCCTTACTCACTATTGATAATGTTTTGCTAGTGGACGGTCTAAAGCATAATCTATTAAATATTAGTCAACTTAGTGACAAAGGATTTGAAATAATCTTTAAGAAAGACAAATATTTAATACAAAATCCTAAGGATCATGTAATACTATTCATAGCACATAGAATGAATAATGTGTATTGCATAAACCTTGATAGCCTAATTTCTCAAAATGTAACTTGCTTGACTGCCATGAGTGAAAATAGTTGGCTTTGATATAGAAGATTAGGACATGCTAGCATGGATCTTATATCCAAGATTTCTAAAAATAATTTAGTAAAGAGCTTGCCTAATGCTAAGTTTATTAAAGATAAAGTTTGTGATGCTTGCCAACTAGGAAAACAAATCAAGACAAGTTTTAAAAAGAAGAAATGTATATCAACTAGTAGACCCATAGAACTCATACACTTAGACTTATTTGGACCTACTAAAACTCAAAGCTTAAGAGAAAAACAATGTGCTTTCGTAATTGTTGATGACTACTATAGATACACATGGGTACTGTTCTTAGCTAACAGAGGTGAAGCTTGTGATTTGCTAATAATTTTATGCAAGAAACTTCAAAATGAGAAATGTTACAATGTCTCAAATCTAAGAAGTGACCAAGGAAGAGAGTTTAAAAATAAGAACGTTGAAAAATTTTGCAATGACGATGGTATAAGCCATAACTTTTCAGTACCTAGAACCCGACAACAAAATGGAATTGTTGAGAGGAAAAATAGAACCCTTCAAGAAATGGCAAGAACTATGCTAAATGAGAATAGCTTACCCAAGTATTTTTGGGCCGAAACTATAAATATAGCTTGCTATGTAATTAATAGGGTTTCTATTAGAACAAGCCTAAACAAAACACCTTATGAATTATGGAAAGGAAGAAGACCTGACATAACTTACTTCCATGTTTTTGGGTGTAAGTGTTTGGTTCTCAATAACAAAGATGACTTAGGAAAATTTGATGTTAAATGAGATGAAGGAATTTTCTTAGGATATTCTACAAATAGTAAGGCCTATAGGATCTACAACAAAAGAACACTAACCATTATTGAATCAATTCACGTAAACTTTGATGAATCAAACCCTTTTTCAAAAGAAGTCAAAAATGAAGAAAAGGATGATATTTTAAAAAAGGAGGATGATCTAGAAATTAAGGAAGAAAAAGAAGTAAATGAAGAAACCTCAAAAGATAAACCTAGAGAAATTCTTGAATTACCATGAGAGTGGAAGTATGTAAGAAATCACCCTCAAGATCAAATTATAGGTGAACCATTTAGAGGTGTAACTACTACATCTTTTTTAAAGAATCTATGTAATCAATATGCATTCCTATCTCAAGATGAACCTAATAATGTTGAAGAAGCCCTTAAAGATGACTCTTATATAATTGCTATGCAAGAAGAATTAAATCAATTCGAAAGACTAAAGTATGGCAATTACTACCCAAACCTGGAAATCACTCGATCATTGGAACTAAATGGTTATTTAGAAACAAAAAGGATGAAAATGGTATAGTCATTAGCAATAAAGCTAGACTTGTAATTAAAGGGTATAACGAAGAAGAAGGGATAGATTATGATGAAACCTTTGCCCTTGTAGCTAGAATGGAAGCTATAAGGATGCTATTAGCTTATGCCTCCACAAAGAATTTAAGCTATACCAAATGGATGTTAAAAGTGCCTTTTAAATGGGTATATTAATGAAGAGGTATATGTTGAACAACCCCCCAGATTCGAAGATAGAGAAAATCTTGATTATGTGTTTAAACTAACTAAGGCTTTGTATGGGTTAAAGCAAGCTCCTAGGGCTTGGTATGAAAGACTTAGTGAATTTTTAATAGAAAAAAATAAAGAAGAAGAAGGAAAATTTAAATGAGAAATGAAAGTGAGAAAGAAAAAGAAGATAAATGAAGGCTCACTCACAATATCAAAAGAGTGAAGTACAGAAAAAGAATAAGATGCTAAAATGGTAGGGGGAGGGGGGGAAGAAGAAAAAGAAGTTTGTAAACTCTCTTAAAGGCTTTTTTTTTTTTTTGTTGTCCAAAATACGATACCCAAAGAGGGGTTAGATGAATTGGGTGTTTAAATTTAATTTTGATAATAAAAATGATACACAAAACAAAGTACATGTAAACATTTAATAAAATAAGTAAACCACACAGTAGAGGGGCACAATCAATTTATAAAGGTTTAGCCAACTGTGACCTACATCCACTCCCTAAGCAACTCGCTTAAGGTTTCACTAAAAACTTGAGTTTGTTAACTACAATTGCATAGGATTTGCACTTTGGACTACTTGTCCTTACAATATTAGAAACCACTTTGCCACAAAAACCACTAGACCATGCTTAACAAGAACATTAGTAGGCTGCCCTTCCCTTGGGGAAACTACCCTCCAAGATGAGTTTACAAGTACTAGAAAACTATCTCAAGCTATCTTCAAGTTCACCCAAAAAATATCTTTTAAAGAATAGGTGAACCTAGAGAGAGATACAACTGCTTTCAATGTATATGAGATAAAATAAAACGAAAAAGATTATTTCGATGATTAGAGTGCCAAAAAGAAAATCAGAATGAGAATATCAGTGAAGACTAGTGAAAAAAAGTTATAACATTCTTGTTTTTTTTAGCTATATGTTCTCTTTATTAACCTTTAATTATATTTTTTGGCATATCCCAGTGCTATTTAAAGACATTGTAGAAAAAAGCCATTTGGACAACCAACTGAAAAAATTTAAATGTTCTAACAAGTACAAACAAATGCAGCTCTAGAATGTCAATTAATGTCCTTGCTTTCTTTTAATGGTTTATTTCCAAGAAACTAAAACATTTCCAAGAGGCTCTTTAAAACACAAGTTGAAAGGCATAAAACTTTTGGCTGAACTATGTAGCATAACCATACAATAAATATTCTTACACCAAATATTAATCTGTACATCAAATGGGAATTTCAGAAAACAAGTATAAGTGAATTAAGTAAATAATAGAATAATAAATTAGTTACCTCAATCATGTCTTAAAAACTATATGTTGGGAATTAACAACAAATTCCCAAAACCTGCGAGAAACAAAATAGAGAAAGAATACACACCAAAGAAAAATCAATCACACGCACAAGACAATATTTACGTGGTTCAGAAATTTTGCCTACGTCCATGGAGTTGCAAGGATTTCACTATTATCAGGAAGAAAAATGTAACGACCCAAATTTAAAATGAAATTTAAATAATAAGGAAAGGGAAATGGAAACCGGAAATAGAAGGAGGCCATAGACTTCGTCGACGACATTGCATTTCAGAAGAGAAAAACAAAAAGGGGAAGTTTCAGGGCTTTGTCGACGAATCCCCTGTATTCATTGACGAAGGCTTAAGAGAATTCGTCGACGAACACAGTGCTTCGTTGATGAGAAAATACTGAGATATGTTCTGAGGCAGCCTGAATTTCATCAACGAATACAGGGTCTCGTCGACGAAATTTGTGAAGGACTCGTTGACGAAGGTCGGGCTTGTCGATGAAATCCTATTTTATAAGAATGAAAAATTTGGGAGAAATATCATTTCGTACGAAGCCTCTCTCTCTCCTCTCTCTCTCTCTCTCTCTCTCTCTCTCTATGGTTCTCTCTCCCTTCTCTCTACGTTTCTGGCCCCACCAGTAGTCAGATTGACTATCTGAAGCTACCACGACGATCCTGGCAGAGTTCTCTATAAGTCTGCCGGGGCGAATCGTCAGGGAAACGAAGTTGGAAATCATCCCAGAGTTGAGGTAAGACTTTTTAACCATATTTGGTCTTGCGCTAGTTATAAGAAATGTTGTGCACATGAAAATACCGAAGTTTAATATTGGGGGTTTTTAGTTTTGGAATATTTGTCAGGAAACCCCTTAGGTGTTAAACTTGAATGCTTTTGGGTAAAAACTTTCTACTCAATTTTTGGGTTTTTGATAGTCGAGGAAAATATTGTATGCTTAGAAATACTAAACTTTAATTCTAAGATTTTTCATTTTCAGGGTGTTGAGTTAGGAACCTTGCGGGTGCGGGGCAGTTTTATTAGGGGCTTTCCAGGGATTAGGTAAGGGGATAAACTAAGCTAGTACTGTTTTGGAAAATGCTTATATATATATAGTTATCATTTGATTTATGGAAAATGTATATGTTTATATATGTATGTTTTATATTTGCAAAATACTGTGAAAATGATTGTATGTTGAGTATGTGGAAAATCTACTGTGTGGCATGAGTAAAAATATTGTGTAATGCTGTTTTTTAGGAATGTGGATGATGTGGATTTTTATGATGGAAAATCGGCGTACGGGCCGAGATGTTTTTGTATATATATATATATATATATATATATATATGTGGATATGTTTGCCGGCGTACGGGCCGTGCTATGTGATTTGCCGGCATACGGGCCGTGCTATGTGGTTTGCCAGCGTACGGGCTGTGCTATGTGATTTTCTGGCGTATGGGCCGTGCTATGTGGTTTGCCAGCGTACGAGCTGTGCTATGTGATTTTCCGGCGTACAGACCGTGCTATGTTAAAATGTGAAATACTGGCGTACGGACTGATGATTTTTATGATACATGTATATATGTGAAATGATATGATTGATGTGAAAATAAATGAAATGAGATATTTATGTATCACGGTTTTAGTATATGTATATGATATCAGAACCTGGTTGGCTTGGTTTAGGCTAGCACTTACACGGTACCGTTGCTATGTGTCCATGATCCTCGTGATCATGATATCTATGTTAACGCTGCTGTACGGAGTGGTGTGAGATTGGATGGTCGATGTGGTTATTTTCGAGAAGTGTGCTGTTATTGCCCCTGGTGTACAGACCAGTGTGGGTAGACCCATCGGACCTACAGACTAGACTATCGACTTGGCAGTGGTTGGCCAACCATTGTCAGGTCCCGCCTTCGGGTTGCACAACCCAGTCACGTGGGGGTAATACATGACAACAGCCAGCTAACACACCAGGATGGTTTTTTTATGTTATTATTATTATGACATGAGTTGAGATATGTTATGAAAATACAGTATGTTCTGCCATGTTGATTTATATATATATATATATATATGTTTTCCCATATTTGATGAAATAGTACTAAATGTGTTATATATGATATATGTTGAACATGAATTACTCATGTTGCCACACACTAGTATTAGTTTATTTCCCCTACTGAGAGGTGTCTCACTCCTAAATTTTATTAACTTTTCAGGAGCCCCGGATAGGAGAGCGAGAAAAGCCCCGCAGAATTAGTGTTGTTTATCTGCCCTTTGCGAAGGGTAAGTTTTTGGTAGGGACAGTTAGGTTTTTGTGGGAATTGTCCCTAGATTCCATTTTTGGGATGTACATATATAGAGAGTTAGTGTTTATAGTACTCTAGTATGTGTTGGGCACATTATGATGAGATGTATATAATTTTATACTTTCTTCTGCGTAGGCTTCTGCTGTATGTTTTGTTATATCCCTGGTACCCACGGCTCCAGGTGGATGGTGACCTGCTGAGTTGTGATGTTTGATGTTGATATTATAAATATATATATATATATATATATATATATATATATATATACACATATATATATATATATATGTGAAAAATGAGCGGGTCGTGACAGCTTGGTATCAGAGCCTAGGTTGCTAAGTTCTGTAGACTTTAGAGTGCAGCAGAAACAATACTAGAGTTTAGGAAAGGATTTGAGGTTTTGTTCTACAATCTGGAAGCAAGACTTTCGTGGAGTTTCTGTACTTTTCCTGGGGTGACGATTTCAGGAAAACCATAGTAAGCTATTGTCGGGTTGTGTTCCTAGAATGTAGGATTGAGGATTTGAAATGAGTTAGGAATGTTGAGATAAGTGATGAGGATAGGTGGGTAGATTATGAGGATAGAATTTCTATGTCATGTTTATTGTTTCAGGATGGACCTAAAAAGAGGAAATAGTGCCCATGTGAGTGGCAGTGATGGTGCAGGACCATCAAGTGCAGCTGGGACCGACTCTGACGCTGTATTACGTAGCGTGGCTCAGTAGGTTATGGCTGAGATCGCTAGGAGTTTGAGGGAGCAGAGTGGTCCATCTACAGGCCATGGTTGCACCATAGAGAAGTTCACAAAGATGAATCCTCCAGCGTTCTCAGGCGGAGTTGATCTTGTAGCAGCTGAGAACTGGATGCAGGAGATTGAGAAGATCTTCGCTGCACTACAGTGTACTGAGGAACAGAGGGTCCTCTTTGCCACCTATAGACTGACAGGAGAGGCCGAGAGGTGGTGGACTGCGGTGAGACTATTGGAGCAGCAGAGGGTGACTCCGAGAGCTATGACATAGGACCGGTTTAAAGATCTATTCTTTGATAGATATTTTCCAACTACGATCAGGGAGGCTAAGGTAGAGGAGTTCCTCAGTCTGAAGCAGGGATAGTTATCCGTCCAGTAGTATGCAACATGTTTTATCGAGCTCTCTCGTTTTGCCCCGTATATTGTTCCTGATGAGGTAAAGAAAGGGAGACAGTTTGAGAGAGGTTTGAGGTGACGTATATTCAAGAAGGTGGTGGTGCTGCGGATCCAGGACTTTGTTGAGTTAGTCGACAGGGCGGCTTTGGCAGAGATTGGGGAGCATCTTGATGTAGAGGAGTAGGGACAGAAGAAGAGATCTGCATCTACCGGCTACCAACAGGGTCATAGACCAGGCCAATGGAGGAGAAGTAATCATGGAAGAGGATGGAGACAGGAGATAGGAGGACGTGAGGTGCAGACAAGGCAGGGTCCTCTAGTCTGTTAGACTTGTGGTAGGAGGCACTGGGGGGAGTGTCGAGCTAGTGGTATAGTGTGCTACCGCTGTGGTAGATCGGCACATGGTGCGAGACTGTCCTACCCCATCAAATGCAGTTCCAGTGTGTTATCGCTGTGGTAAACCGGGGCATATGGTACGAGACTGCCCTACACCACCAGATGCAGTTCCAGCTCCTAGACCATACCGAGGAGGTTATCAGGCATCACATAAGGGCCAGCAGAGGAATACGGCTTCAGCCAGGGTGTTCACTTTGACGCCGGACGAGGCTGAAATGGCAGGTGACGTGGTGACAGGTATGGTGATTATGCTTTCTTTTAAAGTTATTGCATTTAATTGATTTAGGAGCTACACACTCGTTTGTGTCTTCGAGGTGTGTTAAACTATGTGGGGCTGAAACACAGTCATTAGATGTTGCATTGTTAGTATCTACGCCGACTGGATCAGTAGTGAGGTGTAGTAGGGTACTCCGCGATTGCCCAGTAGAGATTCAGGGGAAAATATTGTCTGCCGATTTGAAAGTGTTAGGCATGCACAGGTTTGACGTTATATTTGGCATGGATTGGCTAGCAGCTAATTTTGCCAGCATAGATTGCCGTGCACGAGAAGTGATATTCAAATCTTTGAGGGAAGCAAAATTCAAGTTCGTAGGGTCGCGAGTGCAATCCTCGCCTCAGCTTGTTTCAACTATTCAGGCCAGGAGACTACTACTGAGTGGGTGTCAGGGGTTTGTGGCTGTTGTGAAAGAAATGCTAGAGAATGAGTCGAAACTTGCCAGCACGCATGTAGTAAGGGAGTTTATAGATGTTTTCCCTGATGAGTTATCAGGCTTGCCACCCGATCGTGAGGTAGATTTCTCTATTGATCTACCTTCTGGTATGGCGCCGATTTCTAAAGTACCGTACCGGATGGCGCTAGTGGATTTAGCAGAGTTGAAGAATCAGTTGCAAGATCTACTTGATAAGGGCTTCATAAGGCCTAGTGTATCTCCGTGGGGAGCTCCTGTTCTATTTTTGAAGAAGAAGGACGGGACTATAAGGATGTGTATAGACTACAGGGAGATTAATAAAGTGACCATCAAGAACAAATATCCTCTACCCCATATTGATGATTTGTTTGACCAGCTCCAGGGTACACGGGTGTATTCGAAGATTGACCTCAGATCTGGCTACCATCAGGTGAAGGTGAAAGCAGAAGACGTCTCAAAGACGGTCGTCAGGACCAGGTACGGGCATTACGAGTTTCTTGTTATGCCATTTGGTTTGACGAATGCTCCTATGGTATTTATGGACTTGATGAACAGAGTTTTCCACCGATATTTAGACTAGTTTGTTGTTGTTTTTATTGATGATGTACTGGTCTATTCGAGGAGCTATGAGGAGCATGAGACGCATTTGTGGCAGGTTTTGCAGACACTTCGGGAGAAGAAATTGTACGCCAAATTCAGTAAATGTGAATTTTGGCTTAAGAAAGTCGTGTTCTTAGGGCATGTTATTTCTAGAGATGGTATTTCTGTAGATCCCAGTAAGATTGAGGCGGTGGTGAATTGGGCTAGACCGAGGAACGTTCAGGAGATCAAGAGTTTCTTAGGGTTAGCCGATTACTATCATTGTTTTGTTGAGGGGTTCTCAGCCCTATCAGGGACTCTGATATGACTTACCAGGAAGAATGCCAGATTTGAGTGGGATCACAGCTGTGAGCAGAGCTTTCAGGAGTTGAAGCAGAGATTAGTCACAGCGTCAGTATTGGTCATCCCATCTGGGGGTGAGGGTTATACCATATACAGTGATGCATCCTTAAAGGGACTTGGTTGTGTATTGATGTAGCATGGCAGGGTAGTGGCAAATGCGTCCCAACAGTTGAAGGAATATGAGAAGAACTACCCTTCCCATGATCTTGAGTTGGCTGCAGTAGTACACGCATTGAAAATCTGGAGGCATTACCTATACGGCGAGCAGTGTGAGATCTTCTCCAACCACAAGAGCTTAAAGTATTTCTTCACGTAGAAGGAGCTGAATATGAGGCAGAGAAGGTGGTTAGATCTTATTAAAGATTTTGACTGTACCATCAGCTATCACCCAGGGAAAGCAAACGTGGTAGCTGATGCATTGAGCAGGAAATCCAGGGAGCCAGTGTTGGCGGCTATGGGGATCTAGCATCCGGTCATGATGGATCTGGAGAGACTTGGCATAGAGTTGGTGGAGAGTGATCTCCTAGTGTGTATTGCCAGCCTTGTGTTTCAGCCTACTCTGCAGAAGAGAATTAAAGCTGCCCAGAAGGAGGATCCAGAATTAGTAGAGATGATGGATAGAGTACAGAGTGGTCAGGGGGGAGAGTTCAGTATTGCAGATGATGGAGCTTTGTGATTCCGTTCTAGATTATGCGTTCCTACAGATATCGAGATCAGAAAGACCATTCTAGAGGAGGCTCACAGATCCTTGTATACAGTTCATCATGGTAGTACGAAGATGTACAGGGATCTGTGAGAATCGTATTAGTGGAGTGGTATGAAGAGAGAGATCGCCAAGTATGTAGCCCAGTGTTTAACGTGCCAGCAGGTAAAAGCTGAGCACCAGAGGCCAGCAAGGCAGTCGTAGCCGTTATTTATCCCGGAGTGGAAGTGGGATCATATATCCATGGACTTTGTGTCAAGACTGCTGACGGCGTTGCATGGCTAGAATGCCATCTGGGTGATTGTAGATCGATTGACGAAGATCGCCCACTTTATTCCTATCAAGATCAGCTACTCTCTTAGCCGTTTAGCGGAGATCTACATTCAGGAGATAGTTCGTTCTCATGGAGTGCCAGTATCTATTGTGTCAGATCGAGACCCACGATTTACGTCACGATTTTGGAGGAGCTTACAGGAGGCTTTGGAGTCTCAGTTATCGTTTAGCACAGCATTCCATCTGCAGTCATATAGGCGGACTGAGAGGATGATACAGATACTTAAGGACATGCTCCGTGCGTGTGTATTGGACTTTGGGGGTAGCTGGACTCAGTTCATGCCACTGGTAGAGTTTACGTATAATAACAGTTATCAGTCTAGCATTGGTATGGTACCATTTGAGGCTCTGTACGGTAGGAGATGTCGATCTCCTTTGTTTTGGGATGAAGTAGGTGAGCGGCGAGTTGTGGGGCCAGAGCTTGTGCAGCAGGCGTGTGATAAGGTCCAGCTTATCAGGGACAGGATTAGTGCAGCTCAGAGCCAACAGAAGAGTTATGCTGACCATTGCCGCAGGAATTTAGAGTTTGACGTGGGTGATCACGTGTTTCTAAAGATAGCTCCGATGAAAGGGGTTATGCGATTTGGGAAGAAGGGTAAGCTTAGTCCTAGGTTTTCGGTTCATTTGAGATTCTAGATAAAGTGGGACCGGTAGCCTACAAACTAGCTTTGCCACCTGTGTTATCTAGGATCCATGATGTATTCCATGTCGCTATATTGAGGAAATACATCCCAGACCCTTCTTATGTCATCAGTTATGACGAGTTGGAGCTTAGTGATTCACTGGGATATAAGGAGGTACCAGTTCAAATTCTGGATAGAAAGGTACAGGAGCTACGTAACAAGACGATTCCTTAGGTGAAAGTTTTATGGAGGAATCATGCAGTGGAAGAAGTTTCTTGGGAGTCTGAGGAGTAGATGAGGCAGAGGTATCCACATTTATTTCAAAAGGTCTGAGTGGGTAAAATATAAGTGGTTAAGTTGTATTTCTTTTTGGGCAGGTACATGTAATGGATTTGAGTAGTGTAGTATCATAGTTTTGAGAGAATGGTTTTCTTTTGTATATGTAATCTCCCAAGACTCGAAATGTAACCACGGTATTCCTCCGCCATAAGAGAGGGTAGTTAATAAAATGAGTAGACCCTTTTTCCTTATTAAGGGTTGACGAGATATGTGAACGGTAAATTTCAAGGACAAAATTTTTATAAAGAGGGGAGGATGTAACGACCCAAATTTAAAATGAAATTTAAATAATAAGGAAAGGGAAATGGAAATCAGAAATAGAAGGAGGCCGTAGACTTCGTCGACGACATTGCATTTCGAAAGAGAAAAACAAAAAGGGGGAGTTTCAGGGCTTCGTCAACGAATCCCCTGTATTCGTCTAAAAAGGCTTAAGAGAATTCATCGACGAACACAGGGCTGCGTCAACGAGAAAATACCGAGAGAGGTTCTGAGGCAGCCTGAATTTTGTCGATGAATACAGGGTCTCGTCGACGAAATTTGTGAAGGACTCGTCGACGAAGGTCGGGCTCATCGACGAAATCCTGTTTTATAAGAATGAAAAATCAGGGAGAAATATCATTTCCTATGAAGCCTTTCTCTCTCCTCTCTTTCTCTACAGTTCTCTCTCCTTTCTCTCTACGTTTCTAGCCCAACCAGTCGT
The DNA here is from genome assembly GCF_029873635.1 of Malania oleifera. NCBI lineage: Eukaryota > Viridiplantae > Streptophyta > Magnoliopsida > Santalales > Ximeniaceae > Malania > Malania oleifera. The sequence goes on along the minus strand of NC_080418.1, from coordinate 74,200,470 downwards.
CAGATCGACGATCCGAAGCTACCACGACGATCCTGGCAGAGTTCTCTATAAGTCTGCCGGGGCGTATCGTCAGGGAAACAAAGTTGGAAATCATCCCAGAGTTGAGGTAAGGCTTTTTAAGCCATATTTGGTCTTGCGCTAGTTATAAGAATTCAGTTTCGGAATATTGGTCAGGAAACCTCTTAGGTGTTAAACTTGAATGCTTTTGGGTAAAAACTTTCTACTCAAGTTGTGGGTTTTTGACAGTTGAGGAAAATATTGTATGCTTAGAAATACTAAACTTTAATTTTGGGATTTTTCATTTTCAGGGTGTTGAGTTAGGAACCCTACGGGTGCAGGGCAGTTTTATTAGGAGCTTTCCAGGGATCAAGTAAGGGGATAAACTAAGCTAGTATTGTTTTGGAAAATGCTTATGTATATATATATATAGTTATCATTTGATTTATGGAAAATGTATATGTCTATATATGTATGTTTTATATTTGCAAAATACTATGAAAATGATCGTATGTTGAGTATGTGGAAAATCTACTATGTGGCATGAGTAAAAATATTGTGTAATGCTGTTTTCTGGGAATGTGGATGATGTGGATTTTTATGATGGAAAACCGGCGTATGGGCCGAGATGTTTTTGTATATATATATATATGTGTGGATATGTTTGCCGGTGTACGGGCCGTGCTATGTGATTTGCTGGTGTACGGGCCGTGCTATGTGATTTGCCGGCGTACGGACCGTGCTATGTGGTTTGCTAGCGTACGAGCTGTGCTATGTGATTTACCAGCGTATGGGCTGTGCTATGTGGTTTGCCAGCATATGGGTTGTGCTATGTGATTTGTCGGCGTACGGGCCGTGCTATGTTAAAATGTGAAATATCGGCGTACGTACCAATGATTTTTATGATACATGTATATATGTGAAATGATATGATTGATGTGAAAATAAATGAAATGGGATATTTATGTATCACGGTTTCAGTATATGTATATGATATCATAACCTGGTTGGCTTGGTTTGGGCTAGCAATTGCACGGTGCCGTTACTATGTGTCCATGATCCTCGTGATCATGATATCTATGTTAACGCTGTTGTACGGAGTGGTGAGATTGGATGGTCGATGTGGTTATTTTCGAGAAGTGTGTTGTTATCGCCCCTGGTGTACGGACCAGTCTGGGTAGACCCATCGAACCTACAAACTAGACTATCGACTTGACAGTGGTCGGCCAACCATTGTCAGGTCTCGCCTTCTGGCCACACAACCCAGTCATGTGGGGGTAATACATGACAATAGCCAGCTAACCCACCAGGATGGTTTTTTTATGTTATTATTATTATGACATGAGTTGAGATATGTTATGAAAATGCAGTATGTTTTTCCATGTTGATTTATATATATATTTATGTTTTCCTAGATTCGATGAAACAGTACTAAATGTGTTATATATGATATATGTTGAACATGAATTATTCATGTTGCCACACGCTAGTATTAGTTTATTTCCCTTACTAAGAGGTGTCTTACCCCTAAATTTTATTAACTTTTCAAGAGCCCCGGATAGGAGAGCGGAAAAAGCCCTGCAGAATTAGTGTTGTTTATCTGCCCTCTGCGAAGGGTAAGTTTTTGGTAGGGACAGTTAGGTTTTTGTGGGAATTGTCCCTAGATTCCATTTTTGGGATGTACATATATAGAGAGTCAATGTTTATAGTACTCTGGTATGTGTTGGGCACATTATGATGAGATGTATATAATTTTATACTTTCTGCTGCGTAGGCTTCTGCTGTATGTTTTGTTATATCCCTAGTACCCACGGGTCTAGGTGGATGGTGACCTGCTGAGTTGTGATGTTTGATGTTGATATTATAATATATATATATATATATATGTGTGTGTGTGTGTGTGAAAAATGAGCGGGCCGTGACAAAAAATACAGAGAGTGCAGCGGTACAATACTCTCTTTCTCACTCTCTCGCGAAGTGTGACCACTTGACCTAATCACCGAAAAACAATCATTTTATATGCTGTGGCTTGGGCCTTATGGCCCAATCCTTCACTTCATGGACTAAGCTTTATGATAGAAATCTCTCATTAAAGAAAAGTCAAGTTATGATCCAGATCGAACACAACTAGGCTCCACAAAAGCCCAACAAATCTCCCACTTGGAGACTAGTTTAATCACCAATATCAGCCGCAATCGTCCAAATGAACAATCCCTCATTTGTGCAAATCATCCTCCTATCCTCAAGCTAGAAGACCAACTAAAGCTGCACACACCTTCAGCTTCTCAATAGTGTGACACCCTTAGTCAACATGTCTGTCGGGTTCTTAGATCCACATATCTTCTTAAGTATTACTAGCTTATCTTCAACAAGGTAACGGATAAAGTGGTATTTTGTTTGTATATTCTTCGACTTTGAATGATAAGCTGAATTTTTAGCAAAAAAAAAAATTGTACTTTGACTGTCACTGTGTAGAATGCCCATCTTCTGCTTCTTACCCAATTCGTCTAAGAAACCCTATAGCCAAATCATCTTTTTTCCAGCTTGAGTTGCTGCAACATACTCAACTTCTGTAGTAGACAAAGTAACAATATTTTGTGGATTTGAAGCCCAAGATATAGCTGTACCACCCTGAGTAAATACAAACCCAATAGTACTCTTTCTACTATCATTATCACCAGAAAAATCAGCGTCTACATAACCCTGCAGTTTCAAACTTGTATCTGTGAAGCAGAGACATGTTGTCACGCCTCGAACCCGAAAATGGGACCTAGGGGTGAAAAAGTAACCTAACCTGTCCCTGTATTATACAATACCAAGATATAGTACAATGGATAAGGATCCGACCCCGTGGGGTTTCCAAGCACCCTAAACACATCTATACATATCACCAATATACAACGGAAGAAAAATCTTTTATACACATTCTATACCATACCATGGTCTATACAAAGGAGTCGAACTCCATAAAATACAGCACAAACCCAGATGGCAACCAAAACTCCCAAAAAACCACCCAGCACAAGCTTAGGACTTACTTAGGTACTTCCCACAGCACACTAACCACTACGCTCCTACACCAGGAAGCTAGCTTTGGTTACCTGAAGGACCTGAAAAATATGTACGTACAGTAGGGGTGAGACACCTCTCAGTAAGGCAGAAACATGTTATATTGGTGTGTGGCATTTGAGTGTTATCATGACATCAAAACATGCACAGTTAAATGCAGTTCCAGTACATTCTCAAAATAGTTTCAAAACAGTGGATACACGCATACGCACATGATCAAGTAACTCGGTGTCGTCACACCCTTCGGCTTGAAGCTAGCCCGCAATACCTAGCGTCGGCCTGTAGCCATCCTATGATACACGGCGTCCCCGACACATGGCGAATCCCAGGCTCCCATGGCATCGTACTAGTACAAACTGGTGGATCCGCACTCTTCGATGATCAGCTGGTAAGGCTCACGCCCTCGAATATAGAACTGAAAACTTTTGCAAAACATGGCAAGCGATAAACACACGCCCTCGGATATAGAGCCAAACGCTCTTTCAGTATGTGGAACAACTTGGAACCCAATTCCTATTGCATTTTATCAAAAACACAACCATGCATGCTCATATAACCAAAAAACCCACACCCATTTGGTAATCCAAAAATCATGATTTTCCAAACATATAGAGTTTAAATAAAGTTAAGGCACAACCATCCCTATTACATAGTATAAATCACCATATACATACAGTTTCTAATAAAACCAGGGATGTAACCCAATACCCCCTTTTTTCCTGCATAAATTAAATCCCTTTAACTTTCCCCAAATAACAAATCCCAAACTCCAAGGCCCCTAAATAGCAAACCGAGCTCCAAAACCTATATACCGTAATACAGAATATACTCACAAACCTATTCTTTACACAACTATTGGATCAGAATCAAAAAACAGAGTCTTACCTCGATTTCGAGCCAAAACTCAAGGATACCCGAAACGACGATCTGAGCCGTAGAACTTGTAGAGAATCCTTCCCTAATCCTCGTGGTAATGTCAGATCAGCGATTTCCGCAATGTATGATGTAGAAATCTTGGGAGATAGAGAGTAGGTTGAGTTTCTAGAGAGATAGAGAGAGATTTTATGATTTCTTAGTTGAGAAGTAATGAAAATAGCTATTTATAGCTCTTTGACTCGGCCACTCCTTGTTGACGAATGGCATCCTCGTTGACAAGCCCTTAAGACATCTCGTCGACGAGACAATGGCCTCGTCGATGAGCTTGAGATTTCTGGTTTTTCTGAAACCCCTTGGCTTCTCCTCGTCAACGAGACTCTGCACTTCGTCACCAAGAATTACAAAGACTTCATCGACGAACACTGGCTACGTCGATGAAGGTTGCTCAATTACCAATTTTACCCCTCTCTTAATTAATTAGTTTCCTTTATCACGGTTCGGGTTCTTACACATGTATTTGATGAACCCCTCAGATATCTCAGAATCCACTTGACTGCCTCCTAATACTACTTTCTTGGCCTACTCATGAATCTGCTCATAACTCCCACTGCACGTGCAATTTCTAACCTTGTACACACCATAGCATACATCAAGCTGCCAATAGCTAAGGCATAGGGCACCTTGCTTATATGGTCCCTTTCTTCTTCTGTCTTTGGTGATTATTTCTTGCTTAGTTTGAAATGACTACCCAAGTGTGTGCTCACTAGTTTAGCTTCATTCATGTTGAACCTACTAAGAATTTTCTTCACATACCCTGACTATGAAAGCTTCAATGTACCATTAGCCTTGTCTTTAATGATTCTCATTCCAAGGATTTGCTTTGCAACTCCCAAATCTTTCATTGCAAATTGTTTTGACAATTGTTTCTTCAGATTATTAATCTCCTCAATGCTAGACCCTGCAATGAGCATATCATCTACATATAATAGTAAAATGATGTAAGAATTGTCAAAGAACTTAACATAACAACAGCGACCAGCTTCACATTTCTTGAACCCAATTTTATGCATAAAATTGTCAAATTTCTTATACCACTGTCTTGGAGCTTGTTTTAGACCATACAAGCTCTTTCTCAGTTTTCAGACTAAATTCTCTTGTCCCTGGACAATGAACCCTTTTGGCTGAATCATGTAAATGTCTTCCTCCAAGTCACCATGAAGGAATGTCGTTTTCACATCTAACTCTCAAGATGTAGATTTTCTGTAGCCACCATTCCCAGTACTAGTCTAATTATTGACATCTTCACAATTGGAGTAAACATTTTTGTAAAGTTAATGCCCTCCTTCTGCTGAAACCCATTGACAACTAATATGGCTTTGTAACGCTTGCTACCATTGTCATGCCCCAAACCCGCGGATGGGTCTCAGGTGTGAATATAGTAACCTAACTTGTCTCCGTATCAATTAAACATACATGATACAACACTAATTGAGGGTCCAACCCTATACAGTACACGTAAACCCTATACACAATTACATATATATATCCATACTCATCAGATACGCAGCGGAAAATGTTCTTTCTATACATACATCATACCATATCAGAGTCTATATAGAACTAGAATATACGTTCCCAAAATTATAGTACATACTCTGGGTGTCTACAAAATCCAACAATGACAATCCCGTTACAAAACTTGTACCTACATAGGTACTAAACGTAGCTAAATAACACCTTGCTTTCAGACGCTAGGATGCTAGTTTCAGCTACTCGAAGGACCTAAAAAATATTTGTATATTCGGGGTGAGACACTTCTCAGTAAGGAAGAAAGCAGGTTATATCAGTGTGTGGCATATGAGTGTTATTTAAGCATAAAACATAACACGATACAATACAATACAATACAATTCAATACAGCTCCAGTATTTTTCACAAATCCGTTCTAGTACATACGATTCCAAGCATACAGTTAATGTTGTCACACTCAAGCACCCAATACCCAGCAATAATCGAAGCCTCACAGCGATATTGTTGCCAGTACAGTGTAACTCACACCCATTGGTGACCAGCCATAAAGAACAGGCGATATTTCACACCCTTGGATATAGAGTCAGACACTCTTGCCTATGGTAATTAGCCGAGACATGGCATTTGCATATGGTAATTAGCCTCCCATAGCTGATTTATCAAAACCTGGAACAATTTTGTAACTTATGTCCTTATACTCATCAGTATACGGTAATTAGCCACCCCTAGTTGTTTTTACAAAACCTAGAACATTTACATACGACATTGCATTTCACATTTATTTGCGTATACAATAAATCATATTGTTTTTCAAATCAAGAATACAATTTACTATAAATATGGGTACGATTATCTCAATACTACAGTTTTAATACAACATACGATTTCTCCAACAAAATAGAGATGATACCCGAAACCCCCAAATTTTCTCGAAAACTGTAACTCAAAAATCCCACATTTTAACCTGATAGATTTTCCAAAATAAGTAACCAAAACATACATACGATCATAAACTACAGGTTTACCGATCCTGATTTCAAAAATAAACTGATATAAATAGAATCTCCTTACCTTTTCCTGAATATCAAAATACGAACTCTACAACTCCAAAACTATGGACCGAGACACCTAAACCTAAACATCCAAGAACTATACTTCATTACAATTCGTACTACTACATGTATTCCAAAACGAAAATGAAATCGGGCCTTTACCTCGATTTTTGGGTCAAAACCCAAAAATCCTCAAAATGAGATTTCAATCTGTTAAAAACGTAGAGCTTCCTCCCCTGATCCACTCAGTAACGTTGGATCGTTGAATCAAGCGACGAATAGCTAAGAATTGAAGAGAGAATGAGAGGTTTCGCTGGTTCTAGAGAGAGAGAGAGAGAGAGAGAGAGAGTTTGAGGTTTTTTAGCACCTAAGCAATGAAATAGGATATTTATAGTCCCTTTGACCCCGCCAACCTCGTCGACGAGATGACGCCTTCGTTGATGAATCATCCATACATTTCATCAACAAATTGGCTCCTTCGGTGATGAACCCTATTCCGATACATTACAACATGTTTGGCATCTCTTCATCGACAAGACTCTGAATTTCAGCGACAAAGATTATGAAAGCCTTCATTGACAAGAACAATGGCTTCGTCGATGAATCCTGCAAAATTTACCTTTTTACCCTTTCGTTATTTAGTCAATCTATATATCTCGGGTCAGGTTCATACAACCTCTCCTCCTTACAAAAATTTCATCCTTGAAATTTGTAATCTCTCACTTACCAAGTCACTACATACCCAAATGCATACCCGACTCTAGGAAGAGCCGGCAGCCACCCACATAGTAGCCCTATCCCAAATACATACATACCCTCACTTATGCGGAGGAATACCATGGTTACATACATACGTTGACTCGGGAGCTCACAATATTACAAAAATCTCCCAAAGACTAACCACACAATACTACCACGATAACAAAGTATTACATACATACATACATACATACATACCTATACCGACCATGCTATCGAAACTATTACTCAAAACAACTACGGATATTTCTAGCGTATTTTCGTCTCTAACTCCCAAGAAGCTTCCTCAACTGCGTGATTCCGCCACAATACCTTCACTAGCGGTATCTCTTTGGTATGCAACTTCTGAACTTTACGGTCCATAATCTGAACGTGTATCTCCTCATACGCCAAAGCATCCCTAATCTCTAAGGACTTGTAACTAACCACATGCGACGGATCCAGTATGTACCTCCTCAACATGGATACGTGGGACTCATCATGGATCCTCGAGAGCTTTAGGGGTAGTGCAATCCTGTAGGTCACCATACCCACTCGTTCCAGTACCTCGAATGGTTCGATATACCTCAAGCTTAGCTTGCCCTTCTTCCCAAATCCCATTACCCCTTTCATCAGAGCGATTTTCAGAAATATCTTACCCCCAACCTCAATTTCTAACTCACGATGACGAACATCTGTGTAACTCTTGTGCTGACTTTAAGATGATTTAATCCTATCCTTGATCAACCAGACCTTCTTAAAAGCCTACTGTACAAGTTCAGGACCCAATATCTTCCATTCACCAACCTCATCCCAATATAGAGGAGACCGACACCTCCGACCATACAATGCCTCGAACGGTGTCATCCCGATACTAGCCTAGAAATTATTGTTATAGGCAAATTTCACTAACGGTAGAAACTGAATCCAACTACCGTCGAAATCTAATACACAAGCCCGTAACATATCCTCCAAAATCTGTATTGTCCTTTCTGATTGTCCATCTGTCTAAGGGTGGAACGTTGTACTGAAAGTAAGCTTCGTCCCCAGTGCTTCCTATAAACTCTTCTAGAATCGAGAAGTGAACCTCGGGTCTCGATTTGAAACAATGGACACCGGTATTCCGTGCATTTTGACTATCTCCTGCACGTACAACCCTGCTAACCTACTCAAAGAGTAGCTAACCTTCATCGGTACAAAGTGAGTAGATTTAGTCAACTTTTCCATAATTACCCAGATGGCATTCTACCCATGTAGTGCTGGTGGTAACCCGGTAACGAAGTCCATGGAGAAGTGCTCCTATTTTTACTCCGGCATACACAATGGCTGCAACGGCCCTGTCGACCTTTGATGTTTAGCCTTCACCTACTAACACATTAGACAATGCTCTACAAATCAAACAATCTTTCATTTCATACCACTCCACCAGAAAGACTCGTGCAAATCCCGATACATCTTCATACTACCCGGATGTATCATATACAAAGAACGATGCGCCTCCTCAGGGATCGTCTTTTTTATCCCCTCATCGTTTGGAAGACACAACCTAGGCCCAAACCTCAGTACACCTTTCTCAGATATGTTAAAGTCTGTAGCCAACTCTTGCTACACTTTCTCTACAACCTCAACTAACTCCGCATCATTAGTTTGTGCGGCTTTAATCCTCTCAAATAATGTCGATTGGATCACCAAGCTAGCAATGAAAGTCTGATGTTTACCATCCATCAACTCCACGCCAAGACTTTCCAGATCGCGTCTGATATGATGCTAACCTACTACTATGGATATTGACCTATGCTTTGACTTTCGACTCAACGCATCAGCTACCACGTGACCTTTCCTGGGATGATAGCTAATGGTGCAATTGTAGTCCTCGATCAATTCAAGCCACCTCCTCTGCCTTATGTTCAACTCCTTTTTTGTGAAAATGTATTTGAGGCTCTTGTGATCCGTGAAGATCTCACACTGTTCACCCTACAAGTAGTGTCTCCAGATCTTTAACGATATACTACTGCCGCCAACTCTAAATCGTGCATGGCGTAATTCTTCTCGTGCTCCTTGAGTTGTCGAGAAGCATAAGCAATTACCTTAGCCTATTGCATTAGTACAAATCCCAACCCCTTTAGCGATGCATCGCTGTAAATTACAAAACCACCATCCCCAGATGGGATGGTTAAAACTGAAGCAGTGACTAGTCGATGTTTCAACTACTGGAAATTCTGCTCGCACTCGTCGGTCCAATCAAATCTCACACCCTTCCTCGTCAATCATGTCGGAGGGCCAGATAACTTAGAGAATCCCTCCACGAACCACCGGTAATACCCAGCCAGTCCAAGGAAACCTTAAACATCCTGTACGCTCTTTGGTGTCACCCAATCAACCACTGCTTCTATCTTGCCAGGATCAAGTTAGATACCACCCTTCGACATGACATGGCCTAGAAACGTGACATGATTCAGCTAGAACTCACATTTCTTCAGCTTAGCATACAAATTCTTCTCCTGTAATACCTAAAGTATCAACCTCAGATGGTTTTTATGTTCTTCCGAACTCTTAGAGTACACCAGAATGTTGTCAATGAACACTACTACAAATTGATCTAGGTATTCTTGAAAAGCCCTGTTCATTAGGTCCATAAATACAGCCAAAGCGTTAGTTAACCTGAAAGGCATAACTAAGAACTCATAGTGACCATATTTTGTTTGGAAAGCAGTCTTCGCAACATCCTTAGTCCTAACCTTCACCTGATGATACTTTGACCGTAGATCGATGTTCAAAAAGACCTGAATTCCTTGCAGCTGGTCAAACAGATCATCTATATGAGGCAACGGGTATCCGTTCTTCAATGTCACCTTGTTGATCTCACAATAATCAATGCACATTTGCATCGACCCGTCCTTCTTCCTTACGAACAACACTGGAGCTCCCCAGGGCGAAACACTAGGTCTGACAATGCCCTTATTCAGCAGTTCCTGCAACTACTCATTCAACTCTCTAAGTTCAGTTGGAGTCATCCGGTATGGAGCTTTGGAAATCGGTGCCTAACTAGCAACAGATCAATAGTGAACTCCACCTCTCAATCAGGAGGTAAACCGGGTAAGTCTTCCAGAAATACATCTGGAAACTTGTTAACCACTTGAATATCTTCAAGTTTCATATCATCCCGAGGTGGTTCCTTCATGCAAGCTAGGTAACCCTAACAACCTTCCAAGAGTAACCTTCTTGCCTAAATAGCCGATAGAATCTGTGGCATCAAATGCACACACGATCCCACAAACTCACACTCCTGCTCCCCAAGAGGTCTGAACACTACTACCTTCCTATGACAATCAATCACCACATAACTAGAGAATAACCAATCCATCCCCAGTATGACGTCAAATCCATACATGTCATACACTACTAGGTTCCCTGGTAGCAGTCTTCCCTGAATAACCACTAAGCAATTTCCTAACATCTTACTACAAATTGTTACACTCCCAGTTGGTGTAGCCATAGACAACCACTCATCTATCCCTTAGGTTTCAACCCCACACAGTTTCACAAAACTAGCAGATATAAATGAACGAGTTGCTCTCAATAAAATAACAACTTTATTCGAAAGCAATAGTATGGTAACTGTCACCACGTTCCCAGCATGTTCCGCATCTACTGGAGTAAAGGAGTACACCCTCGCCGGAGCCGTGTTTGTCTAATAGTTTCCCCAAGGCATCTGATTACTCCCACAGTTCTGGCTCTATGCAGGCATATCACTCCTCTCTGCCTGACAATTTCGAGACATGTGGCCTGGTTTGCCACCATTGTAGCAGTTACCCCAAAACAGCTGGCATTCACCATCGTGCCACTTATGGCACTTGGCGCATGGTGCGGAGGATGGATCCTACTGGAACTCTGCTGCTTGGTATTCTGGAAATAACTCGAACTATAGTTCTTATTCTTCTTCCACTGTCCCCGTCGAGGACTAGTATGAGAACTAGAAGATACTGGCCTCTTCCTTTGCTCTTGTACCACCTCATTCCCCTGGAGGTCAGTCTCAACTATGGTGGCTTTATCCACCCGAACAGAAAACTCTCGGATCTGGAGCATCCCCACAAGCCTATGGATGTCCTTCCTCAAACCCTTCTCGAACCTCCAAGCCTTCTCATACTCGTTCAAGACCAAGTATGGCGCAAAACGAGATAACTCAATATATTTGGTGGCATATCTCTACACCATCAGGGTTTCATACATCAGGCTTGAGAACTTATTAGCTTTCACATAACGAGTGGAAGCTGGGAAGTATCTCTAAAAAAGTATCTTCTTGAAGTGGCTCCATGTTATACCAGATGGACTAGCTCTCTGCTTCTCCAGCAGAATCACAATCGTCCACCATCTTTCCGCTTCTCCTGCTATCTGAAAGGTAGCATAGAGAACCTTCTGCTGGTCAGTACCATGCAAAACTTCCATTATCTTCTCAGTCTTTTGCACCTAGTTTTCTATTATTATCAGATCGGGTCCACCCGTAAACGTCGGAGGGTGCATGCGGGTGAACCTCTCTATAGTACAACCTGTAGCCGTAGAAGAGTGCTCACGTCTCCTAACACTCTGTCTAATTTCCCCTATAACCTACCTCGTCAAACCCTAAGGCACAGAAGGAGACTCATCATTCGTCCCCTCGGAACCACTATCCAAGTTGTTATCCTTGGGCTCCATTCTGAAAGTAAGATAGGAATTACTTAGAATTCCTATATCGTACACCATTAACACAATCATTGAAAACTAATCATGTCAACTACTACTCTCACGGGTCTAGGTTTGTCCTACCACACTGACATGAAGCCATCAATGGTTTGTCATGGTTTTACTGATATCGTCATTCTAGGAAAAATGTAGAACACCACCAATAAGTCCCTGTCTAGCTACTAGACAACCCTCGACCTACACTACTCATTTCCTACATCCTATACGCTGGTATGTTCACCTAACTATGCCTAACAAAGTCTACAAGACCTAACAACCTGGTTTTACTCTGATACCAAGTTGTCATGCCCCGAACCCGTAAATGGGTCGCAGGTGTGAATATATTAACCTAACCTATCTTCATATCAATTAAACATGCATGATACAACATTGATTGAGGGTCCAACCCTGTGGGGGTACATGTAAACCCTATACACAATCACATACATATCCAAACTCATTAAATACACAGCAAAAAATGTTCTTTCTATATATACATCATACCATACTAGAATCTATATAGAACTAGAATATAAGTTCCCAAAATTATAGTATGTTAGCTTTGGTGCAATCCCAAGAGGGGGGGGGGTGAATTAGGTATTTACAATTTATCACCTAGGTTAAACCAGATAAGTAGTATTACTTAACCTAGGGTCTTTCTATGTAAATGTAAACCTAATCATTCACAATATAACATACACGTGCAGTAAGTAAATTGCGGAAATGTGAAGAACACGCACAATATGTTATTGGGGTTCAGCCAACTGTGCCTATGTCCTCGCCTCTAACTCGCAAGCTAGAGTATTCCTCACTTAAGGGTGGAGCGGCATCGTTTACAACTAGGTCAAATTAACACAGGGCTGACCTCAACCTTAACCAGGTCAATTAGCGGGGCTAACCTCAACCTACACGCCTTAACAAGACGACGCACCTAGCTTTCTTAACCGGGTCTAAGCCAATCTGGGACTATTCTAGGGCTAGTCTCCCTCTTCAGGCCCGTGCCCGGAAATACAACAAATGTGTATAAAATTTGTACACGGAAATATGCTTCTAGAAAAGCAGATGTGTGCACCAATACAACTCAATCAATAAAGCAAGCACGAATGATATGTAGATATGCTCAGTGCTCTAATGTGTGCTAAACACTCAATCAAGTATGATAATCAATCAAGATCTAGAGTGTGTATCTAAGCAAGATTTGAAACATAATATTCAAATATCACAAAATCAGCTCAGGGTTTCAAATATGCTAAGCAAGATAGATCAAACAAACTCAATACAATATTTCAATGTCTAAAGCACAATGGAGTTGTTTGAAAGACTAGCTTTTCGCAAAAGGATTTTTGCACACAAAATCTAGGTTTAGGTATCTTACAACAAAAATGCAAGAACCACAACCCTCAAAGTCTTCCCACACAAGATTTATCAAATGAAATCCGTGGAAGAACTTGAGGCTATACTCTCAAATAAAATCAATCAAATTTTATACCAAAAGAGAGTATGAGCTAGAGAGATTATGCACTATAGCCTTATAGAAATACTCACAATGCTTAGAGAAATCAAGATTGAAGAGTATGTGAGTGTTTACAAGAAGTATTTGGCTAATATAGGATTTCGAGAGTTGAGAGACTTTTGCCCTAATCAAGTTTTGCTAATCCTTGCTAATAATGATAAATGAATGGGTATATATAGGCAAGGAGGTATTTTTGACCATTGGGGACCTGTTGGGCATTATTAAGAAAGTTTTAAATCATTTAAAAATAATTAACCCTGTTTAAAATATGTTTAACTGCGGTAAAAATCAGGGCAACCCGAGAGGTCTGGTCGACTAGAAAGGTTTCGGTCGACCAAGTCACATATGGTTCGATCGACCAGGGGACTTTTGAACTGAGGGCTCGGTTGACCAAGAGAGGGTGATTTCTCAATTTTTCGAGGTTCGGTCGACCAGACCATTTTGAATTGGCTGGTTCGGTCGACCAGACTGCTGGGATTTCTCCCTAGGACCCTCCGGTCAACTAGGTAGTTGGAGTACAAAAAGGGTCGATTGACCAGATGGTCAAATTTTTGACCCAGGAAGCTTTCGATCGACCAGGGCTTTTTGAACTACTTAATTTGGTCGACCATATGGTCAAACTTTTGACCCAGGGAGGTTTCGGTCGACCAGGGCTTTTTGAACTACCTGATTCAGTCGATCAAATGGTTAAACGTTTGACCCAGGGAGGTTTCGGTCGACCAGGGCTTTTTGAACTAACTTGGCTGGTCGACTAGATGGTCAAACTTTTGACCCAGGGAGGTTTTGGTCGACCAGGGTCTTTTGAACTAACTTGGCTGGTCGACCAAAAGTGCACCATGTGTGCATTTCGGTCCCGTTTCGAAACATACAAGCCCTATTCTAGTGCCTAACAAACATATGTGTAAATGTGTGTCCTAGGATGTCTTGGGATCCAGTTTGAAGACACTGAAAAAGTCCAGTGTCGATCGACCAAAGGGTGTTTCCCAAGGTCTTTCTATGGTCTGTGTAAGTACCTAAAGTCCAACTAAAGTTGATTTGAGCATACCTACCTATCATGCATGATGCAAATTATTACAAGCCATATCGGTGTACAGTTCATAATAAAATTACATCCCAGAATGAAGAAAGTGAATAATAAATACAAATGCAGCACAAGATTCTTCATTCATCGGCACGAACACCGCACACCATCATGATAAGTCTTTTAGTCTTGAAGCGCGCACAAGGTGAGCCTGCATACGATTCTCACTACAACCATTAGAACCAAGAGTATTTGTCATAATCAAAATTAGGTGTGACCAATCAAGTCAACATAGTACATACTCTGGGTGTCTACAAAATCCCACAATGACAACCCCATTGCAAAACTCGTACCTACACAAGTACTAAACGTAGTTAAATGACACCCCCACTTCCAGACACTAGGATGCTAGTTTCAACTACCCGAAGGACTTGAAAAAAATTTATATATTTGGGGTGAGACACATCTTAGTAAGGAAGAAAGCATGTTATATTAGTGTGTGGCATACGAGTGTTATTTCGACATAAAATATAACACGATACAATACAGTACAATATAGTTCAATATAGTTCCATTATTTTTCACAAATCCATACAGTACATACGATACCAAACATATGGTCAATGCCATCACACTCAAGCACACGATCCCTACAATAACCAAAGGATCACGGTGATATCGTTGCCAGTACAGTGTAGCTCAAACCCATTGGTGACCAGCTAGAAAGAACAAGAGATATTTCACACCCTCGAATATAGAGTTGGACACTCTCACCCACGGTAATTAGGCGAGACATGGCATTCGCGTATGATAATTAGCCGCCCCTAACTAATTTCAAAAAAACTTGGAGCAAGTTTGGAACTCATGTCCCTATACTCATCAGCGTACAGTAATTAGCTACCCCTAGCTGTTTTTACAAAACCTGGAACATTTACATATGACATTTCATTCCACAGTTATTTGAGTATATAATAAATCATATCGTTTTTTAATTCAAGAATACAGTTTAATACAAATATGAGTACGGTCATCTCAATACTACAATTTTAATACAGCATACATTTTCTCCAACAAAATAGAGATGTGTTGACCTTATAGGTTAGGTCTGGTTTTGATTATGACAAATACTCATTGCAACTAATGGGTGTTTGAGGTTTTGTGCAGGAGCTAAGATTGCTAAGATCAAGATGGGCACAAAGCAAGTAAAAGTCTGAAGACCGATTATCGATCTTAATTGTAATATAATTCATTTGTGAAAATTGGTCTATAATAGTAAATAGGGCTCTGGTTTGTAATAAGCTCACACACATCACATGTATGATTTATTACGTAAGCTCAAACAAACCGTAAATGAAAAATGACCTTAGAAAGACCTTCGGTCGACGACACCGGATTTTTTTAGTGTCTTAATTTTGGACATAAATGACCCTAGGACACACACATTTGCACATTTTTTTGTTAGGCACTTGAATAGGGTTTGTATGTTTCGAAATGGGACCGAAATGCACACTTGGTGCACTTTCGGTCGACCGGCCAATATAGTTTATTTTGGCCTGGTCGACCGAACTGGACCTGAGTCAACAATTGACCAAGGTTTTGGTCGACTGAACTATGTAGTTCAAAAAGCCCCGGTCAACCGAAACCTCCCTGGGTCAACATTTTGACCATCTAGTTGACCGAGCCACTTTTGTACTCCAACTACCTAGTTGACCGAGGGTCCTCGGGAAAAATCTCAACGGTCTGGTCGACCAAACCAGCCAGTTCAAAATGACCCGGTTAACCAAACCTCAAAGAAATGGGAAATCGCCTACTATTCGGTCGACTAACCATTCAATTCAAAAATGCCCTGGTCGACCAAACCATATGAGATATGGTTGACTGAAACCTTTCTGGTCGACCAGACCTCTCGGGTTGCCCTGATTTTTACCGCAGTTAAACATTTTTTAAACAGGGTTAAAATATTTGAAACATCATTAAACTTTCTTAATAATACCCAATAGGTCCCCAACAGTTATATTTCCTCCCATGTCTATATATATGAGATCATTTGTGAAAATTAGATAGGGATTAGCTACTTTGATTAAGGGAGAATTCTCTAAAAATCTAAAAGCCTATACTACTCATTTTTAAGCCTCATTCACTCATGCTTACCCTCTATAAGTGCCTACATCTTATGTAAGTTGATTAAGTGTTTGTTTTGGAAAGGTCTGCTTTCCTTGTTCTATTTGATTGACACAATTTTCTTGAGAGCCAAACCTAAGGACTCTTAGGGGACTTTGTTGATAAGTCTATCCTAAGAAGACTTTGATAGATATTCTAAGCTTGCACCTTTATTGCAATATCTTGAGAAGATTGTATTTGTTTTTGGTTGCAAAATATTTTCAAAATACTTTCAAAAATCTAGTGTGCTTTATCTTGAAAAATATTTGAAGCGATATCTGGTTGTGTGATTGTGATCTTTGTTGCAATATTCACTCACTCATATATTACTTGCTGAATATAAAGATTACACATCCTTTGCAAACCAAGCATATACTTCATTTGATACTTACATGCTTGAGACATCCCGCTGATTGAAATACTTGAGACTTGACATCTTTGTGTGAGTTTATTGGCTGAATATATTGTGAAACAAAGATTTCCTATCTGACACTCTCACGTACACATTACAATGATAGAAAATACCTTTGAGAGTTGAACTATCTAGATCACACTAAGCTTACATATTATATCATATTGTGGTGTATGTAATTGCGTGTATTTGGGTACATATCTGATTTACACGAAAACACAATCACTATACCATTTGATTGTAATACACATCTGTTGTATTTTCAGGCACGAGCCTGAAGAGGGAGACTAGCCCTGGAATAGTCCCAGATTGGCTTAGACCCGGTTAGGAAATCTAGGTGCGTCGTCCTGTTAAGGCGTGTAGGTTGAGGTCAGCCCCGCTAATTGACTTGGTTAAGGTTGAGGTCAGCCTTGTGCTAATTGACCTGATTGTAATCGGTGTCACTCCACCCTTAAGTGAGCTATTAGTGGAATCCTCGGTCTTGCGAGCTAGAGGCAGGGACGTAGGCACAGTTGGTCGAACCCCGATAACATATCGTGTGCCTTGTTTATATTTCTACACTTTATCTTCACTGTATATGTATGTTTTGGAGTGAGTGATGCGCTTGATTTAAATTTCCGCATATTACATTATTGGCGCATTTGGAATTGCATAGAAGGACCCTAGGTTGTTGTATACGAGTATTTCAATTAAACCTAGGAAAAAGTTTTAAATTCCAATTCACCTTCCCTCTTGGGAATACACCAAAGCTAACAAGATGATACTCGAAACTCCCAAATTTTCTCAAAAACTGTAACCTAACAATCCCGCATTTTCACTCGATAGATTTTCCCAAATAAATAACCAAAACATATATAGGTTTACCGATCCCGATTTCAAAAATAAACTGATATAAACAAAATACCCTTACCTTTTCCCAAATACCAAAATACGAACTCTATGGCTCCAAAATTATGAACCAAGACACCAAAACCAAAACATCTAAGAACTATACTTCACTACAATTCGTACTACTACATATATTCCAAAATGAAACTGAAATCAGACCCTTACCTCGGTTTTTGGGTCAAAACTTAAAAATCTTCAAAATGAGATTTCGATCAGCTAAAACTGAAGAGTTTCCTCCCCTGATCCACACAGTGACGTTGAATTGTTGAATCAAGTGATGAACAGCGAAGAATGGAAGAAAGAAGGAGAGGTTTTGCTAGTTCTAGAGAGAGAGAAAGAGAGTTTGAGGTTTCTTAACAGCTAAGCAATGAAATAAGATATTTATAGCCCCTTTGACCAGGTCAACCTCGTCGACAAGATGGTGCCTTCGTTGACGAATCATCCATACATTTCGTCAACAAATCAGCTCCTTCGGCGATGAACCCTATTCCAATATTTTACAACATGTTTGGTATCTCTTCATTGACGAGGCTCTGAATTTTGGCGACGAAGATTATGAAGGCCTTTGTTGATGAGAACTATGGCTTTATCGACGAAGCCTGCAAAATTTAGTTAATCTACATATCGCGGGTCGGGTTCTTACAACCATCATGTTCATTCTTTATTCTATATACCCACTTGTTGGAATTGGTGTGATCCCAAGAGGGTGGGTGAATTGGGTTTTAAAACACTTTTCGCTAATTTAAACAATTACACCGATTCACCATAGTTCATATCCCATTCAATATTGAAAACATGTATGTACAACGATTAAGTTATCAGTGTGTGCATACATACACGTGTGCTGCATATATCATTTAAATTAGTTCCGTGTGAATGCAAGATGGTTATAAAAAAACATGAGCAAGCATACACATGCTGAAATTTAAGTATAGGAATTTAAATAAGATAGAGAGAGAATGACATATAGATTTGTTAATGAGGTTCGGCCAATACTTATTACATCTCCACCTTGGGTATACCCCCCAAGGATTCGACCATACCTGCTCACTTAACTAGGTGGAGCAGAAGCCTTTTACATCCTCTCCTTATGGGGCGAGGAAAATCCCAACTCAATAATTAGGTTGAGCCGAACTAGTCTCACTTACAGGGTTGAGACTCTCTAGTTCAATTTTTGGGCTGAACCGAACCGATCTCACTTACAGGGCTGAGACTCCCTAGTTCAATTAATTGGGATGAACCCAACCATTACAATAAAACATTTTTGTACATAAAACATGCTTCTGAAATACAAGTAGAGATGTACACGATAAAACTCTAAATATATGCACTCTCTTATGATATGATTTATGCTCAGTAGAGTAAGGGGCTTTTCTAAATAAATATTCTAATCTTTGAAGAAATACGTATATGATAAAATGCTTCAAAGATTTGAACCCTGATAAAATATTCTCCTAAAAATATATTTCAAATGCACCAGAGAATCAAGGGTTTGTTCTAAAAGTATTTTTGCAAAAACTAATATGTAAGATCTTTGATATTATATGAAACATGCAATAAAAGCTTCAAAGATCAAATGTAAAAAAAATATTTTCTCTAATGAAAATTTGCAATAATATTGTTTGGAGAAGATAGGATTTATGCTCAAAATGTTTTTTCAATAACCACACTTTAAAAATAATCAGCCGAATAAAAAATACTCTCTTAAAAAGAATGTATTCAACAAAAGAGTCAAAGAGAGTTTGGAGAGTATGAAAAGATTTGACCCCAAAATTATTTTTCAAGTAAAAAAGTATATGGGGGAACTTTGATTAGTAAAAATATTTGAGAGAAAAATTAGGCTAATCAAAATTGCTAATCTGGAGTTTTGAGGGGGGTATTTTATAGATTTTTTGAAAATTTTGACTGCTGGGGACACGCTCGGTATTTTGGAAAAGATTAATTAAATTTTAATGACATTTTAATGCATTTAAAAAATTCCAACTCGAGAGCTCCGATCGACCACTTTTGTGGTTCGGTCGATCGTGGAGCCAAGTTCGGTCGACCATAGAATTTTTGAACTATAGCTAACGTGAGGCGATTTCCAAACTCGCGCAGTTTGGTTGACCAGGTCAATTTGAACTACGAGGTTTAATCGACCGGGCGGTTGACAATTCCCACGTGTGGGTTTGGTCGACTAGGGGGTTGCTCGTATATATCTGGTCTGTCGGCCGAGAGGTCAACTTATTGACCCGGTGGGAGTTCGGTCGACCGAATATGCCAATTTGGGCATTTTCGGTCCTTTTTCTCTTATAATATTTACCCTATTCATATGATGATTAATGTTAATCTCATAGCGCATATTTTTATGAAATATTCAGGGATCTAAGGTTAGTCTAAGGTCTTTGAGAAATAACCCTAAAAATTTGACGCTAGTCGATCGAAGGGAGCCCTAAGGTCATTCAGTTTCCTATGGTCAAACTACAGCCATATGAGCATATAATGCATATTATGCAAATGCATGCATTATTATAGACTAGAGATATGAAAATAAATGCAATACAAATAAAACACAAATGCCTTCTTCTTTTTTCTTTGCTCTTTAACTCTATAGAATACGCCAGATATGAGCTTTGAGTCGTGTCATGGTTTCTATGTTCTCTTGATCTTATGTGTGACCTGAATTATACCTATTCATGCACTTAAAAGCACACATAAGAACCACTTGTGTTTGTCAGTATCAAAACGAAAATTGGACTCAAAAATCCAACACCACTTGTTGTGCAAAGCCTTCTTCCCTACTAGCAATTCAATCTGTTCCCATGTCTGATTCCCCAACTAGGAATCCATCTCATCCGTGATGGCTAACTCCCACTTGCTTGAACTTTCATCCTACAAGGCTTTATCATAACACTCTGGCTCACCACCATCAGTTAACATGAGATAATTTAGCGTAGGCAAATAACATTGTGGAGGTCTAATGGTCCTGGAAGATCTACGGACCGTAGCTACAGGTGTACTCCGATTTATTTGTGATTCTACATTCTCCTTATCCTCTTCACCCCTTTCCTGGACAGTACTTTCAATCAACTCATCTAAGTTAACAAACTCAGATTTATTTTGATCCATCTCTATGACATTTGACACTATAGTTGACCTGTCCTTGTACATAACCTGTTCATTAAATATCACATTTCTACTTCTAATAATTTTCTTGTTTTGTTCATCCCAAAATTGATAGCCAAATTTCTCATCACCATAGCCAATGAAAAATGCCCATCAAGATGATTTTCCTAATCTATCTCTACGACTTGGGCCTTCTGGCTCAATCCTTTGCTCCATGGACAAAGCCTTAGGATAGGAATCTCTTATTGAAGAAAATTCGGGTCATCATCCAGATCAAACGCAACTAGGCTCCACAAAAGCCCAACACTATACTTAATTGGAATGTTCTAACTTAATTCAATATATGAAGATGTTACTTTAAATGTGACCTAAAGATGCTTTTAAAGATGCATTTAGAGGTGCATCTAAAGTTGCAGCTAAAGTTGCATCTAGAGATGCATCTAAAGTTGCACCTAGAGATGCATCTATTAATGCATCTAAAATTACATGTGAAGACGTTTCTTTTATATTAACTGATGGCAATGCATTATCATATATCTAAATGTATATTTAAAATGTTTTGTTGCTTTATAAATCATTAAAAATTTCTACCTAACAAACAATATCAATATCCTCTATTGACTTTTTGAGTCTGATCCTTGTTTTGATTATGAAAAATTATAGTATCTCACTTATGTACTAAGTGTTTGAATAGGTGTATATCTCTGTAAGCACAAGTGACGGATACCATATGGAAGTCATAGAAATACGTAAAAGATCATATCTCAGTGTATTTCATGGGATTGCAAAGGAGCAAAACATGAAGACTTTGTTTTATTTTTTGGTTGTAATAGTAACTTAGGGTTGTTTGTGCGTACATGCTCATGTGATTTAAATTGAAACTCAAATGACCTTAGATTGAACATAGGACCTTCAAGTAACATTAAAAAAACTTTTTCATAAAATGCCTAACTTATACAAAGGTTTTAAAATGATTTTAAAGTTAAAAAGAAGACAAAATAATAATAATAATAATAATAATAATAATAATAATAATAATAATAATAATAATAATAATAATTTACAAAGGGGTTAGTCAACCGACCAGTTATCCGAAGCGATTTTGTCAACTAAATAATTCTTATCTTGAGTAGTGTTCAACATGAAAGTTGTGGGATGTTCTCTTAGCTTTTTGTTGATACTAAAAACATTCAAATTGGCATTATATAGGAAATGTTATGGCCAAAACACTGAAAGGTGTCTATAACAGAAAAACTCCCTTCATGTTTCTTCCATCTCATTGATGAGCATTGTTCTCAATCCATGACTTCTTATCTTAAAAAGTGCTCAACATGAAACTTATGGGAGTTTCTCTTATATTTCTATTGATACCAAGAACGTTCAATTTGGAATTGTATGGAAAAAGTTAAGGTCAAAACACTTAAGGGTGTCCGCACAAAAAACCCGAGGACAGCCGATCGAACCTTACGTGTTTGAAGCTTCAACCAACCGAGATTGGCCTCAGCCAACTGAGCCTCATGAATTTCAAGCCAAAACTAACCAAGGCTTGGCCTCAGCCAACCGACTATCTTGGAAAAGTGTCCAAACGGCCGAAAAACGACTAATTTTCAAAATATAATAATATTTTCACTTCCCCAACGGCTAGTTAAGGGTCAAAATTTAATTTTTCTTATAAATACAACCCCAAAACACTTAAAAATGGTTGGAGAATCCCTTTGTTAATTTATTTTATCATTCTTTGATTGTCCCACACTTCTATACCCCATTTGTTCTTTAAATTCTCATTTTTCTCCTACTCTTCTTTTATTTGAAAATCATTTTGGGAGAAAATTTTCATGGGGGTTTTATGTGAAGAGGCTTGAGCATATATATATATATATATATATATATATATATATATATATATATATATATCTAGATATATATTTCTTGATGGCCTTTTTCTTTCATTTGTGATATATTTTCAAAGATTAAAATTTCTCCTATACTCTTCTTTTGAAAACTATTTTTGGGGAAAATATTTTGGGGTTATATTTGAAGAGGCTTGAGCATATAACATTCTCTATATGTATATTGCTTGAAGGCTTCTCTATTTTTCATGTGTTGAAAGATTAAATTTCTCCCATATTCTTTTATTTGGAAAATTATTTTTTTGGAGAAATTTCTTGTGAATAATGTCTTGAAGGTTTGAGCTAATATTCTTGCTCATATATTTTGCTTGATTGCCTTCTTGGGATTAATTTTACTAAGGTCAATCATTTTGAAGAAAACCCTAATATTCTCCTACTCTTATCATGAAATATATTTGTTTGAGAATTTCTTTGGGTTATACAAGAGGGAGCCTTGAGCATATATCAATTTAATATATACTTGCTTGAGAGGCTTCTCTTTTTATTTTATACAGGTCAATCATTTTGATAGCAAAATCCTAGTTTCTCTTACGTATCTTGAAGTATATTTTTGGAGAAACTCGTTGGGTTATTCGAGAGCTTTGAGCATATATTCATTAATATATATTGACTTGAAAAGCATATTGTAAAAGGCATATTCATTCTCATATTTTTTTCTTGGTAGCCTTTTTGATTTTAATTTGAAAAAGTCAATCATCTTAGAAAAGAAAATCATTTCCCAAACTCTCAAGTTTTACTTGAAAAATATTTTGAGAGAAAACTCATACTCTACATGAGCTTCATTTCAAAATCAAATGAGAGTGCAAATTAGATTTTAATGTTGTACATCCCTACTTAGTTTAGAAGCATTTGTATGTACGAAAATTCTATTAAATATATTTGTTTTCCAAGTGTGGCATGAATAGGGAGACTCGCTCTATCAAGAGTCTTGGATAGACTTAGACCCAGTTAAGAAAGTCCTGGATTGATTCAGACCTAGTTAGGAGAACTAGGAGTACCATCTTGTAAGGTGTATTCATTGTGGCTTAGTCTCGTAATTTGAGCTAGGGAGTGTCCGCCCTGTAGGGACAGTGTAAGTGGCGTCACTCCACCCGGTTAAAGTGAGCACTTAGTGAATCCTTGGGCTGCTAGCTTAAGGCGGGGACATAGGCCGGTTTGCCTAAACCACGATAACAAATTTGGTGTTCTTTCTCTTCCCTATACCTTTTATATTCCAACACACGCATATTTATTTTTAAATTTATTGGGCATGGTTTAAATATTCACATATTCTTAATACCTGTGAAATTGGTGAATGCTTAGAAAGACCTTAAGTTGTGCTATAATGATTGTGATTTGAAGTCAACTTAGGAAGAAATTTTTAAATACCTAATTCACCCCCTCTTGGCAATACATCATTCCTATCATCCTCCCCCTTTTTGATGGTGACAAAACACTTTCAAAATTTAAAAAAAAAAATGAAAATAGTTCTAAGTACTTCCCTAGAGTTAGTGTCAATGGATTCTTAAAATTAATAATCAAGTCATAAATAATAACTAATCAAGTTATGAATATGAATCATCAATAACAAGCATATTAGGGGTAGTAATATATCACATAAAGTATTAATATATCGCACATAAATGTATAATATCTCTCTCCCTTTTTCTCTCAACAACAAAAATATAAATAGTGACTAGCTTAAAAAAAATATTGTTTTAAGTATAAAACTAGCTAAAAGAATCAATCAAATTATATAATCTAAAAGTTAAAATAACTTATGGACAAAAGTAAATGTTGTATGAGTGCCAATATCTTCCTATTATGTTTCATGACTTTCTTTTGATTCTCAATAATTTGGGAAATTATACATATCTCTCCCCCTTTTTTCTTTCAACAACAACAAATAAATAGTGAAT
The DNA here is from genome assembly GCF_029873635.1 of Malania oleifera. NCBI lineage: Eukaryota > Viridiplantae > Streptophyta > Magnoliopsida > Santalales > Ximeniaceae > Malania > Malania oleifera. The sequence continues at coordinate 74,175,582 of NC_080418.1, read as the reverse complement.
TGCTTAAAAAAAAAACATATTGTTTTAAGTATAAAACCAACTAAAAAAAATCAATCAAATGATATAATCTAAAAGTTAAAAAAACTCATGGATAAAGGTTGATGCTGCATGAGTGCTGTAGACACCCTATTTTAACCGAGACCTTATATAACAAACTGTTCATTTATTTCACTATCCATGCGAGTACAACATAAAAGCCAAATATAGGGAAATAAAGGAAAATATAGGGAAATTTGGAGAAATACATGAAAATACAAGAGAATATATAAGGGATATTCGGAAGACCTCTGCTTGCACTTTAAAAAATGCACAAAGAAAAAGTCAGAAAAAATCAAGCAACAAAGGGAGAGATTTCTTTCTTTAAAATTGGTTGGTTCTATAATAAATTAAATGATTTGTTTCTTAAAAATGAATGATTTGCAATAAAGAAGTTTGATTTGTTCCCCAATCCAATTACTCAGCAGGGAACCCATAAGGAAAGTAATCAACAAAGAGAATCCGATTTCAATGAGCCTTGGTCAAGGATGGGAATTTCCTATAAGAAAGAAAACATGTGCATGGGGAGATAGAACATAAGGAAAGTGAAAATAAGGGAAGGTTTGATTTGTTTCCTATGCTGGTCGAGGCCCTGACCCTGTAAATAGTGGCCTTCACAAGAGAAGAAAAACACAGAGAGGCACTCGATATTCAGAGTAGGGTGAGAGAACCTAATTGAGAGAAGGGTAGAGTTATATCCTTCTTAAGAGAAAATAAGGGTCAGAACTGAAGAACCCACAGCCTGAAGGGTTCCCACAACCAAAGGAGGGTCAAAGCCTAAGAACCCACAGCCTAAAGGGTTCCCACAACTAAAGGAGGATCAGAGCCTAAGAACCCACAACCAGAAGGGTTCCCATAACCGAAGGGGAGCAGAGGTTGAGGACCTCTGCACATTCCCAAGGTAAGTTTTGTTTACTATTTGCTTTGCTTCCATGGTCATAATTTCAATATTTTTATTTGGTAAAGACAAAAGAATATACCGCCCATGCAACGCATCCTACAAGTCCACAGCCAAACACTCAAATCCCAAGCTTAGTTACGAAGAGTCTTCTCCCCCCCCCCCCCCAACAAAAGCCCTATTTTAAAATAAGCCTCATAATATACTATTTAGAAAGCCCCCAAGTCCATTAACATTTGAAAGCCCAACCCCGTTTTGAAAAGCCTAGGCCCATTGTTGAATAGAAACCCAGCCCCGTAGTAAAAAAATTCCCTACCCTATGCTTTAAAAGAAAATAAAACCAAGCCTAGTTTTATTTAAAAGAAAGCCCCAAGCCCCTATTTTAAACAAAAAGCCCGTGTGCAATTTTTAAAGAAAGCCCCCAAGCTTATTGTTTTAAATGAAAGACCTAGTTTTTAGGAAATCCCCCAGGACCACCATTTTAAGAAAGCCCTAGGCGCGCACCATTTAAAATGGAACCTAGACCCTCTTTAAAATGAAAAGCCCATTATTTCAAAAAAATAAAAATAAAGGGGCCCACCAGACCATGCTTAAACAGTCAAACCCCTAGGTTAAGCCCAAATGGGGCTTGACTTGACCCAACAGCAAACAAAGCCCAAAACTGAGCCAACAACAACCAAAGGCCAAATATGATGTAGTTGTAATCCTGAGCCCAAACAAATGACCCAACCAGAGGTCAAACCACACTCAAACCCTGGGTCAAGCCTAATTGGGCTTGACCCAGCACAAAAGTAACTAGAGCCTATCCCATTGACCTAACCATAGCAATATCTAAGGTCCAGCCCTAGTCCAACAAGAGTCTAAACTAGAACCCAAACCATGGCCTAAACCCGAGTCCAAATCAGAACCCAAACTAGGGCCCCCATCCTAACCTAACCCAAACTAGAGTCCAACTAAGAACCCTGAACCCAGGTCCAAGCCTTGGAGCCAAATAGGCTCCCAAGAAAATCCAAAAAAAAATTCTAAACAAATCATGGCACACATTGTCAAATAAAGAATAGAACAAAAAAAACTTATTTACATTCCCATGGAATCAAACAATCCTTACACCTTTGTTTGACTCTAAACATGCAAGAGAAAACAACACAAAGTTAGATTTGATAAGAGGGGGGGGGGGGGGTGAGAAAATAAAGAACGAAGAGAACTATAAAATAGAGAACATAGAGAGTTAGAGAACAAGAGAGAACAAAAGAGAGCATAGAATCAAAAAACCAGAGAATAGAGAATAGAGAACAGAGAACCAGCGAGAACATGGAGAGGAGATTAGAGAGAATCAAAGAGAATTATAGGGAACTAGAGAAAACCTATTCATAGAAAAAGAATAGGAAATCAGAGAGAAACTATTGAGAAAGAGAGTAGAGAGAGAGGAATTGCGGAAAAGAAGAAGAGAGAGTAAGACACACAGAAAAAGAAGGTGAAAAAGGAAAGATGGGTTTTTATACACACGCTAAAGTGGGACATGTGTCACCACCTGAGTGGTGACACGTGGCACAATCTAGGCCAAGTTTCACTCAAGCGATGTGGATAAACCTGGATTGTTTGATCTATTTTTTCTTTGAAGGGTCAGATTTCTACATCGACAATCCTGAGCAAACTTTTAGTACCAACCGAGGGCTAACACGTGGCAGGTGACATCATGTTGATGTCACCCTGTCATAGTAAAAAAAAAAAAAAAAAGAGGGGGGGGGGGGGAGGGAAAAGGCCGCTATCACATGTCTCCATTGTGGGTGGACATGTGGCCCACCCAAACTAAACCAGTTTAGCTTTTTTTTTTTTTTCAATTTTATTTATTTATTTTCATGTAAATTTAATTTTAATTGGATTTTAAATGAAAAAAAAAGGAAAAAATAGAGAAAAATTGGGAAAATGAAGAAAAATATTTTGAAAGCTGAAAAAAATAAAAATAAAAGTATTTTTGGGCAGTTTTAAGGGGGAATAAATAAGAATAAGGTCCTTAAAAATCCTAAAAAATTTAGAAAAAATTTGAAAAATGTCAGAAAATGATTATAAATTTTTGGAAAAATCTTGGGATATTTTTTAAGACCCTTTTGTTCCAATTTTAACATTTTTTCCCGATTTTTCTTCGGAGTGTGTCTTTATGATTTTTAAAAAAGGTAAATGGGTATTTCAAACCTCACCTATATTAGCTCAGAGGGAGGTTTATCTAACAAGATCCCCTTATTTGGAGGTATTATTAGATATTCTTAAATCACACCTTAATTCTCATTCCCCTTTATAGTTTTTATTTATTGGTTTATTTTTTAAGGATCTGATTAAAGAATATTCAAATTCAATTCAAGGATAATTCATAAATAATTAGGTACTGTTCTTTATATGGGTGTGCAGGGGGATCCTGATACTTTCCCCTTGCATAATTAAACTCTCGATCCCAAGTCTACTAAAAACCGACCGAGACTACTGGTTTCTATGCCTAGGATTAGTTTAGAAACCAATCAAATGAATAGTAATTAGGTGTTCTAAGTGCACCTAGGTAAATAATAGGTTAGTGGTGACTCCATTTCAAATTTTCAATATTTATTACCCCTCGCAAGTCGCGGGGCACACTCCTCCCGCAGGGGGCACGTTACGACAGCTTGGCGACTTTGCTATAGACATTAGAAAGTCAAACCATTAATTAATTAGAAATTATCCCAAATATGAGTTTAACAAGTCTTTTAATTACTCCACGATATTTTGTAAATATTGTTTGTATAATTGTGAATATTTGAATATATATATATATATATATGGTTGGATAAGCATGTGTAAAGGTTGATGACATTTGGGGTTTAGTGGAATAGGCTAAATATGTGAAGAGTCACACTTTCATGAGCCTGCTACCCTCACTTTACCTTCCAAGTTTGTGTTTTTATATATTTCTTATTCTTTTGTGTTACAGGAAATCTTAAAACCTCATCTACTCCCCGAACTTGAAAAATAAAATTTTCTTTTAATTACTTTTCCTTTTAAATTGTAATATTAAGTCAACTACTTTTTATTCCACCATATTTAATAATTGATGGATTAGGGATGTAGAGTTAAATTTTTCAACAATAATTAAATTTGCATGTCTAATTATTTATTTATTTTTTAAACAGCAACACTTACCCAATAGGTGCCCGTTAATTAAGCGATAGTAACATTGCAAAAAGCTCAAAAAGGGGCTTTTGTAGTTTTCCGTGTTTCAGCTGACATTCTTTTAGGAGCACAAAATTTAAGATAGATTTTTATTTTTATTTTTATTTTTTTGTGTTCAGTACTTTATGATCGTTAATCTTTTTACCAAAAGTAGTATTTATGCTTAAGAATTTTAAGTCTTCGAAAGGCATCAAGTTTTTGTTCAGAAGTTGACTATCAAATTCAATGAATTTCTTCCTCAAATGCACTTTGTAGCCTTTTGTGGCTTTTGAATTCTCGACACAGCTAAAACCCTGCCCTAAGAAACCAATTTCACGGCCGAAAGAAAGGAAAAAGGGAAAAGAGGAAAAGTAAAAACCACGGCACATGCAGGGAACAGACTGACTGCCTGCAATCCACATTACAAATCAAATTCACTATCCTTGATTGACTCCAGCATGATGATTTTGACTCCAAGAGCAATGTATATATATATATATGTATAATATATTTGTTGGAATCAACATTATTTCCGCTTGGAATTCGCCATAGCTCTCAAGGGTGGGAACCCATTTGACATCTCATCCGTCCACACAACGATCTCATTGACCCTAAAAGGTGCATCGCCAGTCACCACTTTTATTTGCTTGATAAAAAACATAATCGAACCTGATTGCAAATCCCAACAAACATCACTTACCCACACATGCCCAGTGGGGATAGTTTTGCGGTGTGCACAGAAAAGGGCTTTAAAAAAATGAAATTTCGAGTGTGAATAAGAAATACTAAATTTAAAAAGGTTAAAAGTCATAAAGAGGATTTTAAAAGTATGTACTAGTATTACCCACATTTGTTATGAGTATTGAATGTGTTAAATTGTTGTTATTGTTATTATTATAAATAAGGTTACTATAAGTTGTTAGTGTATTATTATGCATAACAAAATACTATATCATTATCAATTTACGTTTTTATTATTTATTAGTTTTATAATATTTCTTAATAATGCAAAAACCCCAAGTCAGTTTTGGGGCTATGATTGTTTTAATGTTAGTAAGAAAAGAGGTCTGGGATAAAAAAATTTTTAGGTAGAAGATTTGTTCATAGAAAAGAGTCACCATGTTTTTGAGCAAAGATAATGTGTAAAAAATAAACAAACAAATAAAAATTTGGTCCTTTTGGGAGGTCAATGTGATCCTTCAACTAGGCCTTCCCGCCTAATAAGATCATTCCAAATAGTGAGTCTCAAGTGGGTTTCAAGTAACCGAACCCACTTGTAGTCTAGTGAGACCAATGTTCCACTATATAAATAATATTTTATAATTAGTCCTTTCTAATTGAAACTAGAGGTACACATCAAATACATTAATCAAGAGTTACAAATTAATGGCATATAAAGGAATATAAGTCATCCCCAATAAGGTGGAATCAAATTTGAATGAGAAATGGAGATGTCTCATCCAAAAATAGAGGGTATTATTCAAGCCATGAAACCTAGTCTACTAAGCTCCAATTGACAGTCAACCAACCAGAATAAAGAACGTCGAGTTAAGAACAAAGTGTCTAAATGTCGCCTTAATCACACAAGAAACCACCATCCAATTTACATGATCAAGTTGATAGCGGAAGTACCTTCAATGTTGTTTTTTCAGTAAGTATTTTTCTTTTCTCCCTCGCTCTTTATATTTGCTGTCCAATGATGCATGAAGCTTACTTGATGGATGTAATAGGTTCACAACTAAACAATTTTATTTTTTCCAAAAATGATCATTCATCTTCCAAATAAATCATCTCTTGCTAACTATTACAATGTAACACATACCTCGTCTTCTTGTACACGAATTTTTATAGAAATTGTTTCATCCACAACACTTGGAAGCTTTAGTAGCTTTAAAAAATTCTAATTTAGTACTAAAAGGAGGAACATATTTTTGTAACTTTGACTATCAAGTCATAGATCTCATGTGAAAGTAATTAAGCATCCTTATGTAGACTTTCTTAGTGTGTCAAAATCACTAGCTATGTTAAGATCTATATAATTAACCAATACTTGTTTCCCACTCCCAAAGAGAACACAAAATAAGGAGGTATTTTTGAGATACCTAATAATTCAATTCACAACATTTAAATACTCTCTACCAGGATTAGGGAGAAATTTGCTAACAATACCAACTACATAAGTTATGTTTGTCATCTTGCAAACCATTGTGTACGTCAAACTTTCAACTACTAAAGCATATGGAATTCTTATCATGTTGTGTTTATCTTTCTTGGAAGAAGGGCACTGTTTGGAACTCAATTTAATGTGATTACCTAGACGAGCGCTAAAGATCTTAGCATGTCCATGTTGAATCTTTCAAGCACTTCCATAATGAACTTTTCATGTGATAAACCCAACTTTTTGGTTTTTTTTTTCTCATGAGATTTCCATGCCAAAGATTTTCTTTGCTCGCCCAAGTCTTTCATGGCAAAAGATTTATTTAAATCTTTCTTCGGCCTATCAATCTTAGACACATCATGGTCAACTATTAGCATATCATCGACCTAGAGCAATAAAATATGAAAATCACAATCAAAAAATCTTTTACTGAAAGCCCAATGGTTAGAAGTAGTTTTTCTATAACAATGTTGCTATACAACTTATTTAAATTTGCTATGCCATTGCCTCGTTGCTTACTCCAAGCCATAAAAAATCTTTTCTAACTTGCAAGAAATATTTACCTCTCCTTTCACCTAAAAGCCCCGTGATTACTTTATAGAGATTTCTTTTTTCAAGTCACCGTGGAGAAAATCAATTTTCATAGCCTATCTCCAAACATATTTGGCTACTAAATTGAGCACCTTTCTAATAAATAACATCTTCATAATTAGAGAAAAAGCACCATCAAAGTTGATTCTTGTATTTTATTAAATACTTTCACAACAGCCTTGCCTTGTACCTAGGTTGTGTTTCTTTAGTCTTCAATCAGGATACTCATTTATTCTTCAGTCTCTTGGCTCTAGGCAACTTTATAAGCTCAAGTGTATGATTTTTATGTAGCAGTTTCAACTCTTCCTATATAGCCTTCAACCAATCTTCTTTGTGCTTATATTTTGTGGCTTAATGGTAGCGCTCTAGTTCTTCTCCATTCATAAGAAATATATATTCATGTGCGGAATACCTACTTGATGATTAATGGTCTTTCATATTCAATGGAAATAGTGGCACTTTGTATTGCGTAATTGGTTGCTCATTAGCATTAATTACCTCATCACTAGCTATGGATCAGCATCACCAATATAGATCCAAGTCAAACAAACCATCGCTGCTTCAATTTTCCTTTTCAACAACTTTTCCAATGTCTTCAATGGTTTGGTTTTCAACAAATATAGCCATCCATGCTTGTAATTACTTTTTGCTCAAATGATATATACAATGTGTACCAAAATTGTTATGTTTATATCCTAGAAAGATACACGACTTCATTTTTGCATCAAGCTTTGATCTTTCATCCGTAAGAGTGTGCACAAAGGCTTTGTAACCAAAAACTTTCAGATGTCTATAAGAAACATCTTTCCCAGTCCAAACTCTTTTTTTTTAGCACACCATAGTACAAAGGTGATGACGCCCCAATTTAAACCAGACCTTTTTCAACTAGGATCCCTATATGAATTAAACTCACGGGGTGCCATATAACCTTGCATTATCGGGTCAATTCTTGTAAAATTTTTAAGGGCCGCTTTGGAAAAAAAAATTATTTCATTTTTGGATCCTTGTTAATTAGCATTTCAACTAAGCATTTTTTTAAGTCCTTTTGTTTTGTACTCCTTTAATTAAGTCTATTTTTTTTATATTCCTTTAATTGAATCTGTTTTTATTTGAGCTCATTTGTTTTAATTTCCTTTAATTGAGCCCTTTTGATCATCCCTTTGCAATCAGGTCTCCTAAGGCAATTATTGAAAAATCAAGTCCTCGTATTTATGGCCTCAATATACTGAAATACAAATACAATGGAATGAACATACAAGGAAATTCAAATACATGGAAATATATCAACATTTATAGGAAAATATAAATACAGAGAGACATCTTAGGGTAACAAAATATATAAAAATACAAGGGGGTCGAATAAGCATGCTCACACATAGGAGAATGTCCCTCAACATCTTCGTGGATACCTGCGTCCAAAATGAAAGGGAAATAATGCAAAAAAAGGAAGAAAATTTGAATGATCTATAAGAATTAATGAAAAAATCTGCAAAATCTGCAATGTCTTTAGGATTAATTCTATGAATTAATTGAAAAAAAATACACGAGATTGATATTCAAATTAATTTTTCAATTAATGGGAAATAATTTGCAAGATTGATATCTAAATGATTCCATGGATTAATTAACAAAATCAGTGAGATTGTCATCTTAGCCAAAACCCAATCCTATAAAGAGAGGGGTGCTTCGTAGAAGATGGGGAGCAAGGAGGAGAAAAAAGAAAGAAAGAAAAAGAAAGTCGAGAGGTACTCAGGGTGTGATTGATACAGTAAAAGGAGAGTGACATAGTGAGAGATATACACATACAAATAGTGTGTGAATTACCTGTATTTATACAAGTGTAGTAGGCATTCACAAGGAAGAGTCCACAGAGATAGACAAGCAAAGCATCTTGAGGTGTTCCTAAAATGTACTATTTTAGGCCCCCATTTACCTTTGTTTTGTTTTCATTTATCTTGTAAATACCCTTTGTTATCATAGTTCGGAGTTATGGAAGGTTTATTCATGATTCAAGAAAAGCAGGTTAAAACCGAGAAGTTAAGTAGTACGTGAAGCGAAGGGAGTATTTAGGAAGCACAAAGCTCAAATCAGATGCTCAACCAAGCCCCTAAAGCCTCAATGCATCAAAGGAAAGAAGACATGCTTTGACCATGTGGGTGATTAGCTAACACAGAGGCGATCAGGTCACGAGCTGCAGACTCCAAGGTTCAGATTGAGAAAGAAATGCTGCAAGGTTCGACCAAGTGCTCAACCAAGTGATCCCAAGGGGTGACTAGGTCGAGATACTGAAGATGAATGAGTTAGAGATACTGAGAGTCTCGACCAATAGCTTGACTTGGGAGACCACGAAAGGCAACCAAGTCGAGATCTTGAACTTTCCTAAAGAGTGAGATCTTGCAAGTCTCGACCATCATCTTGCCCTGTAAGACTCAAGAGTGCGACTAGGTCAAAAAGACCTGAATTTGAATTCATGATTTCCCGGGAGCCTCAACCATGGCACGACCAAAGGAGAACAGGGGTGTGACTTGGTCGACAGACGCGAACAGCATCACGATTTTACAAAACTCTCCTATTTTGAATTTTAAACCTTGTAAACCCTATTGGGTATAAATAATAGCTTCATCTATTTTTCTTAGGGTTCCTATTTGGCCTCTCTTAGCTTAGTGGTAGGCCTAAGAAGCCATTAATAGCCAATTATATTAGGATTTATTACTTTTCCTTTCAATTCTTGTACTCGTTCATGCAAGGATTCTTCGAAGGCCTATGACAACCTGCAAGTTCCTTATGTTACTGTTAGCTTTACCGTGATCCCAAGAGGGGGGGTGAATTGGTATTTTTAAATTTTACCTTCTAAGTATTCCTCCTAGCAGCAGTATGTTCACAAGCCTAGGGTCAATCTAGTGCAAATGATGTAAATGTGCCAGAGATCAGATGAAGCAGTTTAAACAATCACACAAGTATCAGAAAGCAGTAAAAAGAAGATGACACGCGGATATGTTATCGAGGTTCGGCCAACCACCTACGTCCCCGCCTTGGCTAACCAGCACAAGGATTATCACAATACCTTGCTCGCTTAAACGGGTGGAGCGTCACCTATACAAACCAGGTCAAATTACCACAGGGCTGACCTCAACCTTAACCAGGTCAATTAGCGGGGCTGACCTCAACCTTTACACCAATCCTTACCGGGCTGGATTACCGCCCCCTCAGGCCACGCCTGGAATCTCTCAGATATACAATCAAAGGTACAATACAATTGTGCTTTCAAGTAAAGCAGATATGTACCACAAATGCGCACAACCACAAACACCACAAGTGATTTAAAATGTAAGCTCAGTGTGGTCTAAAATGTCAATCTCTCAACTATGTTTTCTATCAGTGTAACACGTACGTGAGAGTGTCAATAATAATCTGTGCACTTCAAAATATTCAGTCAAGAATGTTCACACAGAATACCAAGCAAGCCTCAATATTATCAATCAATAGAATGAGTATGTGCTTGTATTGCAAAGTAGATAATCTTTGTTTTCGGTAAATGATATATATTTATAAAACTTGTACAAACAATACCACAAAGATTTATATATCACACACACACGAATATCCTTTCCCAAATATATCAATATGAACACCACAAGATATTCAAATATGTTTGAAAGTATTTTTGCAATCTCCAAACAAAAATGAACTTCCTAAGATATTGCAACTAGAGTGCAATACTTGGGATGTCACAAAGAGTCTTTCTTAGGGCAGGCTTATTGGCAAAGCCTCCTAAGAAAACTTAGGTTATGCTCTCAAAAATCGATTCAAATACACAGCAATATGAAGAGCTAACCAAAAATAAAAGACTCAATACACTTACAAATGATTTGGATAGATGAAGAGTGTAAGCTTGAGTAGGTTTTCAAAGTAATGTAAGTAGTAGGAGGCAAATATGAGTATTTGGCTTGAGAGAAAATTTTTCTTAATTTATTTGCTAATCCGTGCTTAATCCACCAAATGAAGGAGTATATATAGACATACCAAGAATTTTGACCGTTGGGGACTTATTAGGAATTTTCAGAAAAGATTAATGACACTTAAGAAAATTTAACCCTGTTTAAAAAATTTAATCGCGGTAAAAAAATCAGGGCAACCCGAGAGGTCCGGTCGACCAAAAGTGGTTCGGTCGACCGGGACTCAAGTAGCTCGGTCGACCGGGCAGGGCGATTTTTCAATATTCCGAGGTTCGGTCGACCGGACACTTTTTGAACTACATGGCTCGGTCGACCGGACCGCTGGGAATTTTCCCGAGACCCTTCGGTCGACCAAGTTGTTGACGAACAAAAATGGTCGGTCGACCGGCGGGTCAAACTGTTGACCTCCAGGAGGTTCGGTCGACCGAGGTCAAATGACCTGTAAGGGGTCGGTCGACCGGGACCGGGTCAAATAGTTGACCCGGACCGGTTTCGGTCGACCGGGCCAAATTGAACTGAGTTGGCCGGTCGACCGAAAGTGCACCAAGTGTGCATTTCGGTCCCTTCTTGCAACAATCAAACCCTATTCAAGTGCCTATTACATACAAGTGCAAAGGTGAGTGCCCCAGCTCAAGTATACGCTCTGACGTCGGGTGATACAAAGGCCACTATGGATGTGGTGACAAGTACATTTACTATTTCATCATATCCAGTTATTGTTCTTTTTGACTCGGGTGCTACTCATTCTTTCATTTCTGCATCTTATGTTAAATTATCTGAGAGTGAGACCCAATCATTAGATATAGCGCTGTCAGTAGCTACACCATCACGGTCAGTGACTAGATGTCAGAGGGTACTTAGAGGCTATTCGATAGAAATTAAGGGGAAAGTGTTACCAGCTGATTTGATTGTATTTGATATATGTGGGTTTGATATAATATTGGGTATGGAATGGTTGGCTTCTAATCACGCCAGTATTGACTCTCATAAAAAAGAAGTAATTTTCAGACCCCCTAGAGAGCAAGAATTCAAATTCGTTGGTTCGCGGGTGCGTGCTCCAGCATAGCTGGTGTCAGCTGTACAGACAAGTGGATTACTCTTGGACGGAGGTCAGGGGTTCATAGTATTTGTGAAAGAAGTATCTAAAAATGAATTAAAGATTGGCAACACCTCAGTAGTACAAGAATTTTGAGATGTTTTTCCAGAACAGCTACCCGGGTTGCCTTCTATGCACGAGGTGGATTTTCCTATAGATTTACCTTTAGGGACGGCACCGATTTCTAAGGTTCCTTACCGTATGGCTCCAGCTGAGTTAGGAGAATTGAAGAATCAGTTGCAAAACCTATTGAATAGGGGATTTATACGACCCAGTGTATCGCCATGGGGAGCTCCAGTGTTATTTGTAAAGAAGGAAGACGGGTCCATGAGGATGTGTATTGATTATAGGGAGATAAACAAGGTTACTTTTAAGAATAAATATCCTCTACCCCATATTGACGATCTGTTTGATCAACTCCAGGGTGCACGGGTATATTCCAAGATCGACTTCGGATCTGGGTATCATCAAGTGAGAGTGAAAGCAGAGGAAGTCATGAAGACAACCTTTAGAACCAGGTTTGGGCACTACAAATTCCTTGTTATACCTTTTGGTTTTACGAATGCCCCAGCTGTGTTCATAGATTTGATGAATAAAGTTTTTCACTAGTATCTTGATTAGTTTGTAATAGTTTTCATTGATGATGTACTGGTGTACTCGAGGAGTTTTGAGGATCATAAGATGCATTTGAGGCAGGTGATGCAGACACTCAGGGAGGAGAAGCTTTATGCCAAGTTTAGTAAGTGTAAGTTCTAGCTTGAGAAGGTTGCATTTCTAGGCCATGTGATCTTAGGAGATGGTATAGCCGTCGATCCCAACAAGATTGACGAGGTAGTGAATTGGGCCAGGCCGAAGAACGTGTACGAAGTCAGAAGTTTCTTAGGGCTGGCAGGTTATTACTGCCGATTCGTGGAGGGATTTTTAGTTTTGTCAGGACCTCTCATGCGGTTGACTAGGAAAAATGCCAAATTTGTGTGGGATGAAGAATGTGAGCAAAGTTTCTAGGAATTAAAGCTGCGGCTCGTCACTGCACCAGTTTTGACGATTCCATCAGCAGGTGATAGTTATGTTATCTACAGTGATGCGTCATTGAAAGGGCTCGGTTGTGTACTGATGCATCATGGTAGGGTGGTGGCGTATGCGTTAGACAATTGAAAGAGTATGGAAAGAACTACCCTTCTCATGATCTAGAATTGGCTGCAGTTGTACATACACTAAAGATCTAGAGACATTACTTATATGGTGAGAAATGTGAAATATTTTCGGATCACAAGAGCCTAAAGTACTTCTTTACACAGAAAGAGTTGAACATGCGGCAGAGGAGGTGGTTGGAACTAATCAAGGACTACGACTATACCATCAGTTACCAACTAGGTAAAGCAAATCTGGTGGCTGATGATTTGAGCCACAAATCAGGAGACATAGCACAGTTGGCAACGGTAGTTCAACATTCGATTTAGATGGACTTAGAAAGACTCGGTGTGGAATTAGTGGAGAATGATCCTTAGGAACTTATTGCCAGTCTAGTTATACAACCCACATTATATGAAAGGATTAAAGTTGCTTAGAGGGATGATCCAGAATTGGTAGAAGTGATTGCCAGAATACAGGATGGTCAAGGAGGAGAATTCAGCATTTCTGACAATAGGGCTCTGAGATTTCGCACCAGACTATGTGTGCCTACAGATGACAGTATTAGGAGGACGATTCTAGAAGAGGCACATAGATTTCTATACACTATCCATCCTGGTAGCACGAAAATGTATAGGGATCTGCGGGAGTATTTCTGGTGGAGTAGTATAAAAAGGGAGATAGCAGAATTTGTGCAGCAGTGTTTGACGTGTCAGCAGGTTAAGGCTAAGTACCAGAGGCCGCCAGGGCAGTTGCAGCCACTTTTCATTCCTGAATGGAAGTGGGACCACGTATCCATGGATTTTGTTACGGGACTACCGTCGGTGCCGCATGGTCAAAATGCCATCTGGGTAATTGTTGATAGGTTGACGAAGACAGCGCACTTTTTGCCCATTAAGATTAGCTACCCTATGAACCGATTAGCAGAGATATATATATATATATATACAAGAGATTGTTCTACCCAATGGAGTGCTGGTAACCATAGTCTCAGACCGTGATCCACGTTTCACATCATGGTTCTGGAGGAGTTTATAAGAGGCATTGGGGACTCAGCAAGCATTTAGCACTGCTTTCCACCCTCAGACCAATGGTCAGACTGAGAGGAGAACAATCCAAGTATTAGAAGATATGCTTCGTGCTTGTGTGCTAGACTTTGGAGGTAGTTGGATTCAATTCTTGCCACTAGTTAAATTTGCTTATAATAACAGTTATCAGACTAGCATCGACATGGCACCCTATGAGGCATTATATGGTAGGAGATGCTGATCTCCTTTTTTCTGGGATGAAGTAGGTGAAAGCAAGTTTTGGGACCAAAGATAATTTAGCAAGCGTGTTATAAAGTCCGACTTATTCAAGATAAGATCAATGCAGTATAGAGTCGGCAGAAAACCTATGCTGATACTCACCGTCGGGAACTGGAATTTGAAGTGGGTGAGCATGTTTTCCTAAAAATAGCACCATTGAAGGGGATCATGAGATTTGGGAAGAAGGGTAAGTTGAGCCCTAGGTTCATTGGTCCATTTGATATACTCGAGAAGATTGGGTCAGTGGCCTATCGGCTGACCTTACCACCATCTCTATCTAGGATTCATGACGTGTTTCATGTCTCTATGTTAAGGAAATACGTCTTCGATCTTTCCCATATCATCAGCTATGCAGACTTGGAGCTCAGGGGTGATCTAGCATATGAGGAAGCTCTAGTTCAGATCGTAGACAGAAAAGATAAGGAATTACGCAATAAGAAGATACAGTTAATAAAAGTCCTGTGGAAAAATCACGCGGTTAAGGAAGCCTCATGGGAGCTTGAAGATGAGATCAGACGAAAGTATCCCCACTTGTTTTGAGAAGTTATAATGATAATATATGTATTAGGATAGTAATTTTCTTCTGGTCAGTACAGTGTAACTGTAATATAGAGTATAGGATAGGTTGTCTTTTAGTTTTGGGAGAATTTTCTTTTATATTTGTAATATCCCAAAACTACCCATGTAACCACGGTATTTCTCCGCCATAATTGAGGGCAGGTAATAAAATATGTAGACCATTTGTCTTTATGAGATGGTAAAAGGTAATACAGACAGTAATTTGGAGGAAAAAATTTTATAAGGAGGGGAGAATGTAGTGACCCGAAGAATAATAGTATTTTAATAATAAAGATGGAGGAAAATGGAAATAGGAACCGAAAGAGGCAGTAGATTTTGGAGCTAAGAACAATTTCAGGAAATTTTTAGGCCTCGTTCACGAATGCAAGGGTTCGTCGATGAGGGTTCTTCATGACCTCGTCGACGAGGTCCTGTCTTCATCGATGAGAAGATACCGAGAGGGGTTTTTGGGACAGACTAAGATTCGTCTATAGAGGAGGAAGTTCATCGATGAAATTATTGAAGGACTTGTCGATGAGGTGACGTGGCTTGTCGAAGAATCCCGTAGTATAAATAGCCCTAAATTGATTTTTAATCGCAGAAATTTGCCACAAACCCTATCTCTCTCTCTCTACCCTTACAACTCCTCCCTTTTCTTCTTTCAATTTTGGCCCCGTTAGTCACTGGATCGATGATATGAGGCTACCACGATGCTCCTGGCGGAGTTCTCTACAAGTCTACCGGAGCGGATTGTTGGTGGGACGAAATTGGAATTCATCCCAAATCCAGGGTAAGGTATTTTATTCAGTTTTTGGCCTTCTGGAAGTTGTAAGAAATGATGTAGGCCAAGAAATATTGATATTCTGTTTTGGAAAATGTGGTTTTCAGGGTATTGAGTGGAGAACCCTGCAGGTGTAGGACCCGTCTCAGTAGGGGATTTTAGCAGGAGTTAGGTGAGGAAAATATGCTATGCTAGGTAGTTCTAAAATGATTTCCAGTATGAAATGTATATTTCTACCAGTTTATTATTCACAGTAGGACATTAGACAGATTATTAATTATGAATATTATGTATTAAATCACTGTATGACTTGAGCATATAAATTGTTAGCTTTACCGTGATCCCAAGAAAGGGGGTGAATTGGTATTTTTAAAATTTAACCCCTAGGTATTCCTCCTAACAGCAGTATGTTCACAATCCTATGGTCAATCTAATGCGAATAATATAAATATATCAGAAATTAAATGAGGCAGTTTAATTAATCGCACAAGCACCAGAAAGCAGTAGATAAAAGGTGACACACAGATATGTTATCGAGGTTCGGCCAACTGCCTACGTCCCCGCCTTGGCTAACCAGCACAAGGATTATCACACTAACTTGCTCACTTAAATGGGTGGAGCAACACCTATACAAACCAGGTCAAATTATCATAGGGCTAACCTCAACCTTTACACCAATCTTTATCGAGCTGGATTACCGCCCCCTCAGGCTGCGCCTGCAATCTCTCAGATATACAATCAAAAGGTATAATGTACGGGTGCTTTTACGTAAAGCAAATTTGTACGACAAATGCGCACAATCACAAACACCACAGATGATTTAATAACGTAAGCTCAGTGTGGTCTAGATAGTTTTACTCTAAAAAATGTTTTCTATCAGTGTAGTGAGTACGTGAGAGTATCAATAATAATCTATGTATTTCAAAATATTCAGTCAAACGTGTTCACACAGAATATCAAACAAGCCTCAAGAATATCAATCAATAGAATGTCTCAATCACATGAATATGTATATGCTTGGATTGCAAGATATATGTAATCTTTGTATTTCAGCAAATGATATAGATTTGAATGGATATTGCCACAAAGATTAATATAACACACACAAATATATTTTCACAAATATATCAATATGAATACCACAAGATATTTGAATACTTTTGGAAATATTTTTGCAAGCCAAAACAAATACAACCTTCCTAAGTAATTGCAATAAGAATGCAACACTCGGAAGTTTAACAAGTCTTCTTAGGATAGGCTTATTAGAAAAGCCTTCTAAGAATACTTAGGTTATGCTCTCGTTAGAAAAATCGATTCAAAGAACTTCAAACAATGAGAGCAAACCTCTAAACAATCTCACTCAATGCACTTACAAATGATATAGAAGGATAGAGAAGGTAAGTTTGAGTGGATTCTATAAAAGTATGAGAAGTAGAATGTATTTAGCTTAAGAGAGAATTTTTGAGTATATTTGCTAATCCATACTTAATTCTCCCAAATGAACGAGTATATATAGACATACCAAAATATTTTACCGTTGGGGACCTGTGAGGGATTATTGAAAAAGTTTAATGACATTTAAATCAATTTAACCCTGTTTAAAAATATTTAACCCGCAGTAAAAATGATGGCAACCCGAGAAGTCAGCTCGACCAGATCAGTTTCGGTCGACCAGGGGACTTTTGAACTGAATGCTCAGTCGACCAGGAGAGGGCGATTTCTTAATTTTCTGAGGTTCGATCGACCAGGACATTTTGAATTACCTGGTTCGGTCGACCAGACCGTTGGGAATTTTCCCGAGGACCCTCCGGTCGATCAGGTAGTTGGAGAACAAAAGTTCTTGGTCGACCGAGAGGTCAAAATGTTGACCCCCAGGTGGTTCGGTCAATTGGGGTCAAATGAACTGTGAGGGCTCGATCGACCGAACTGTGGTCCACATGTTGACCTAGACCGATTTCAGTCGACTAGTTGGAAATGGCCTGTGTGGATCGGTCGACCGAAAGTACAAGACTTGTACATTTTTGTCCTTTTTCAAGCATGCAATTACCCAAGTCAATTATTCAAACGTATGTATGCATGAGTGAGTGTCTTAGGGTCATTTGGTCGAAAATTAAGACACTAAAAAAGTCCGGTGTCAGTCGATCGAAGGTCGACCGAAGGGTACACCCTAAGGTCATGCTAAGGTCATTTTGCATTATGATTTGGTTTGAGCTTACAAGATAAACCATACATGTGATGTGTGTGCTTATTACAAACCAAATACCTTAATTACTATTACAGACAAATTTCACTAAAAATATTACAAATAAGAATATGAATTTGTCTTTAAGCTTTGAGCTTTCACGTGCCATCAATGCATCTGCTGATATAGACCTGCACATGAACTAGATATTTATTTAATACGGGAGTATTTGTCATTATCAAAATCGGGTGTGACATATAAGGTCAACATAAATATAGTACAAAAACATGTTTTATAGTAATTTCAGGGTATGTTTTACTGAATATACAGCTAGTGGATATGTTTTATAGTAATTATAGAATACCATGATTATGCAGTTTTCAGTACCATGATTATACAGTTTCCAATACCATGACTTATAGATTACAGTTCTGTTCAAAGATAGAGTTGACATAGTTATAGTTTATTTCCTTGTCATGGTTAATACAATTATTCCAAAATTATGGTAAAGAAGATAGTTATATATAGAGATGTATTATATAGTATCAGACCTTGTTGGACCATACAGTTACAGAGCACGGTACCATAGCTACAGATATTTCAGTTTAGAGTGCAAGCACCAATTTAGATAATACGTGGTAGTAGGTCGATCGTGCCAAGATATGGACAGGCTCCCCATCAGATATGGGTTGACGAGTGGCCGATCTGAGTGAGGGAGTATAGTGGTTTACCTTGGTCGGCCAGCCAAGGTAGATCCCGCCTACGGGCCGCACAACCCTGTCTTGAGGGGTTAAATCATGACACACGGTTATCCACATGGAAATTTTCAGTTATTATTATGAATATACAGGTTTACAAAGATAGGGAATATACCTATGTACAGTAGAAGTATTTTAAATAGTAACCTAAAATACTGATATGTTAAGTAATATGGAAATGGTGGTGGTTTCTATTACTTGTACTGTATTTACAAATCCAGTTATACATAATTTTATAGAAACAAATTTTCATATTATTGTAACTCATTTGCCACACACTAGCAATAGCATATTTCATCTTACTGAGTGTTGGCTCATCCCAATTACTTTAACATATTTCAGTTGATCTAGGGAGGCGAGCATATCAGGCTCGCAGATAAAGGGGCCTCAGTATTGCCCTGACAGTTGTGTGAGTAGTTTTGGGAGTATTTTTGTATAGCCCTCGCCAATTGAGGGTATTCTGGAAAACAGACATTTATGTATATTTTGGGAAAAACTTTATCACTCTGGTATTGTATATAGTTACATATGGTTAAATTTATTTGATATCTGCTTTTCGCTGCTTAGGTTGATGATTAGTTTCAATCCAGTGTGGTATCAGAGCATAATAAATGTCATAGTATAAAAAAAAAAAAAACCCCAATTAAATAGCAGGTCGTTACAATATATATATACTGATTTATTTTATGCGCACTAGATTGACCTTAGGTTTGTGTAATATTGTTGCTAGTGGATTGACCTAGGAGATAAATTTTTTAAAACACTAATTTACCCCCTCTAAAGAATTGTAGTGAAGCTAACGATTGGTATTAGAGCCTAATTACTTAAACTTAATAATTATTTTGCAAAAGTTCTAGATGGCTCATAGTACTCTAACCCCTTTCTCTGAGGGAACCTCTTCCACACGCCCTCTAATTTTCAGTGGTGTCAATTACACCTTTTGTAAACAGAGGATACGCATCTATCTTCATAATATTGACTGAAAGGTGTGGAGAGTTTTCTCTAAGGGAAGCTATGTTCTTATGAAATCTGAAGGTACAACTAGAGTTCCTAGGACTAACAAGGAATGTATTGATGATGATATGAAAGTTGTTAGTTTAAATGCTACTGGCATGAATAATCTGTATTGTGGTCTTGATGTGAATGAATTTAATAGTGTTATGGCATGTTCATTTGCTAAGGAGATATGTGATAAGTTTGAAGTCACATATGAGGGTACTAGAGATGTAAAAAATAGTAGGATTGAAATGTTGACCAGTGAGTGTGAAGCATTTAGGATGAACACTGGTGAGTCCATTTAAAGCATGTACACTAGATTCAAACACATTATTAATTCACTGCATACATTAGGTAAGACCTATCCTATGTATGAGATGATTAGGAAAGTCCTTAGGGGTTTACCTCTAGTTTGGGAAGCAAAGGCCACTACCATATCTGTGGTTAGAGACCTTAAGGCTATGTCATTAGATGAATGATAGGTTCACTTATTACCCAGGAGTTAGCTATTAACGAGAGACTAAATGGGCACAATAGGATGAAAAAGGTGACTACATTAAAAATGTTGACTAATATTTCTAGTGAGTGTAGTGAAATCGAATATGGAGATGACATGGCTATGTGTTAGCCTTACAAGGCTTAACATCCTCTTTTGATGCTAACAAACAAGTGGAACTTAACATATTTGATTGAGTGATGATATTTCAGATCTCACATATATGAAAGCAAGGTCAAGTACTCCCAAGGATCAATTGAAGCTTATATTTCAAAGGAACATGATCATATGAAGCTTAAAGAATAAAGGAATGGATGATATATTAAAGCTTGACGACTATGAAAGAAGAACTCAATGAAAAGCTTGAAGTATCTTAAAGCTTGAAGATGAACATGGAGACTCAAAGTTTTCATGAATAACAAAAAGTTTAGAAGTTCTCATGTAAGTGCTTTAATATTTAAATATCTTTTGAAATATTGTTGGAGCTCTTTAGGGGATGTTATATGGACTTAGATACCTTTTAAAAACCCTAGAAAATGGTTTTTATGAAAGATCAAAACATATGAGTGAAACTAAATTTGAAAAACCAAAGAGGAAAAAATAGTTAATGGTCTGCCCAACTGACTGACCACAAAGACCATGGTTTAGTCAGCCGACTAACAGAAAAGAACAGAAATAATATATGTCTAGCCAATTGACTCAACAAAGGTAAAATCACCTAGCCGACTGACAGCCAGCTGACTAACCAAAAATGAACTGTATCTCGCCAGCCGATTGACCATTTCTTGAATTAACTTTTGAGAGATAGTAGGGTGTCAGCCACCTATCCTACCTACTGACCCTGTGAATTTGCACTACCCAGTCGCTTGTCCAGCCCAGTGACTCCACGGGTTTTTAAATTTTTAAACTCCAACGAGAAAATTTCAAATTTTGATTTTTCAAATAAGAACGTTGTAAAAAACTTGGAGGACACTCCAAGTCACTTAGGGAACAAGGAAACTAAGCCTAGAATGCCTATAAATATTTCCTTAACCTCAAGATTAAAAAAGATACAACCAATTACACAACACACTTGTATTAAATCTCTCAACCTCTTTCAAAACTTTGAATTGCTCAAACTCTTGTTGAAGAGAGATCATCTGAATTGCTATTGAAATACCAACCCAAGGTTCTCATATTGAATTTTCTCAAATCACAAAGGAACCCTTGGGGAATTCTACTTTTGAGCTTCAGTTCTATTTCTTTGTGATATTTAAATTATTGAAGTACCTAGAGCTAAAATTGTACTAATCTACTCTATTTTGAGAGTGCTTTGTATGCATTAATTTCTTCGTATCTTTTGTAGTTCTTAGACGATTTGAGGTGTTTGAATCATTGGCTAAGCAAGGGGATATTGCTTAAAGTGGCGGGCTCTATCCTAGTTAAAGAGTGATCGAACGAGGGGACATCTTTTGGAGAGGCAGGCTCTAGCCTACTGAAGGAGTGTGTAAAGATTTTGTTCCACCCAGTTAAGGAACTACAATAGTGGAACCCTTTAGTG
Organism: Malania oleifera; assembly: GCF_029873635.1. NCBI lineage: Eukaryota > Viridiplantae > Streptophyta > Magnoliopsida > Santalales > Ximeniaceae > Malania > Malania oleifera. The sequence continues at coordinate 74,153,921 of NC_080418.1, read as the reverse complement.
GTTTGACAAGGGTGAGGACGTAGGCTGTGTTCAAGCCAAACCTCGTAAAATCTTGTGTTCCTCTTTCTTCCCCTTACTTTTTATTTTCAGCATATTTAAATTACGTGGGTGGTTTAAATTGGAAATCATATATATTACGAAATCAAGTAAACTTGAAGTCTCATTTTGATTTGGGTTGCGGAAACCAAAGGGAGTATGTTGGTTATACCATATCCTTCTGACTCGTTCTGAGTTGTGCTTCCAAGTGCAGAAGTGTCAAGTTGTATCAAGGATGAGTCCGGGATCATATTCCACAGGGACCACTGAGTATTAAAGTATTTATGCAAGTTTAGTGAAATCCTGTTGCTGAAAAATGGGTTTGAAAATATTTTTGGTCTTTTATGATTTTGAAAACAGTAAACAAAGTGAGAGAATCTTGAGTAAACTATCAAAATGAAACTAAAATTTTATCAATTTTCCAAAAAATGTAAATCTAATAACACAGCCAAAACTAAACAGATTAACTGAAACAATTTTACCAAACACTCGGGTTACGGATTTAACGTCTGTTTGCTACCACCGTTTACTAATTTCCTAAGCCTTACTCCTCTTCTTGTTGATCTAATCAAGGCATTAATAAGATGAAATTTTATTACTAAAGATCGAGTAAATAGGCCACATCCAAACGGAAGAAAATAAAAACTCTCATTAAGCATCAACCGAATTTTATGTAAAAATTAGTTGATTAAAATCCTAGATTAAATCAAGGTTTTGATGTGCCTATCGTCAACAACAAAACAAGAAATAAGAGCCAATGATTTATCAACGATGCCTTCAATATTCGGTTTTAACCAAATAAAAGTTGAACAATAATTTTTTAGGAGAACTAATAAACCATGGAAAATAAACGACATTGACCCACAACTCGAGTTAGCAAACTTAGCCACTCATGCTCACAATACACAATTTCCAGGTCAAATTAATTCCACGGTGGCTCACTGCATCAATAAAACGAAAAACCATAAGAAAAGTACAAACTTTGATAAAACCGAACCTAATCTAAATTGAGTTTCAACAAAAAATAAAAATAAAAATAAATCTTGAACAAAAAAACACAACTAATTTAATTTTCCAAAGACAAAAACAACCTAACAATTATTTAAAATCTAAAATACATCTTAATACTAATTTAACCATGTCCAACTTTCAATAGAAAAAAAGTAAATAAATAAATAAATAAATAAATAAAAGAAAGAGATAGAAAAAAGAGAGAGAGATAGAGAGAGCCATGGGAGCTGCAATTGGAGTGGTGCTCGGCTAGCTTGGCTGTGCTATGGAGGAGCTTCTGGGGTCTTCAAAACTCTGCTGCTGCTACTGGTATTTTTGCTATTGGTGTTTTGGCAGAGGATGAGGCAGTGTTGTGGCTGGAGCAGAGAATAGAGAAAAGAGAAAAAAAAAAGAGCGAGAACAGAAGGGCAGGAAGAAAACCAAGAAGAAGGAAAAGATAAAGAGAAAGGGAATTGGAAGAAGGGAGAAGAGGAGGAAAGCCCTCAGGCTGCCTATGAAAGAAGGGGGACAAGAAGAAGAATTTAAAAGAGATGGGGGGAAGCCCTAGACCCGGTTTAGCCAACCCGACCTGACAACTTGACTCGACCCGGCTTGCATGGCCGAGTCACATTTTTTCTCTCTGTTCACAGCAATATTTGACCCTTCTAAAGCTAGTTTCTTACAAAACTCAAAACACAAAAGTTGTAGATAATTTTTTCTGCTTTCTTCAGAAATTTGAATTGCCTCCATCGGAGTTTGGACGGAAAAGTTATGCATGAAATACGAACAGGTGTCAGTTTTGGTTCCCGAGACTTTTCCTGCGATAAAAAATTATCAAAAACTCGTAAATTGCACAATAAAACTCAAGAATGATAATTTCAGAACTTTATTAAAATATTGGACAAATTTGGACATTTAATTAAAAATATACGCCGTAAAGACCTGGTTAAAGTGCCCAATTACGTAGTTTGCACGCGTAATCACACCCCCCAACTAACTTTTTGCTAGTCTCTAGCAAATGACGTGAATGAATTTCAGGGTAGTGCCTACAACTACAAACTCTAATGAACATGAAATTGATGCACATGCGACACAAGCATATCGTTTCACATACGAGAATACCACTGAATTTCACACAGGCTTGATCATATTCAGTACACACAACTCCAAAGCACGTCACTCATGCAAGTTTCATCGTTTATATGTCATTTAAGAGCAACATACTCACATGAAGTTAATCAGTGACACATTCAGAATTAATACAGTTATATAAATCTGAGTATAAACAAGTAAACTCTCGAGGTTTGTGTGATGTGTGTGACTTAGTATACCTAGGATACCAGTGGACACCTACAGAATGGTCACTTTTGACTCGGCCTAACTGGTATATCCTCAAAAACACTCAAAAGGAATGGGTTCACTCGTCATTTGTGAGGAAGAGTGTCACGATCAAACATCCCACATATTAAAAGGAACAAACACTAAGTATATGGAGTGGACTAGTCTGAAAAGGATCTAACCTATCTATGAGGTGTCAGGTCCTTCACCCTAGCATCTTCTCACCTACTCGCCACATCCAACCGAGACCACCCTAGATCAACTTATTCACAAACTTGTCATGAAAACATTTGAGATATTAACCGGTTGAAGAATCTTCATACGTGGAAAACATATGTTGTGTCCTTGATTCTTTGTGAGATGTATGTGGATCAAGCATCAGCGTTTCATCTCATGCGCATGTTTATTTCTTGTTCCTTCTTCTACTCAATCTTTATTTCCTATCTTTTCTTGAGCAATTAGGACAATCTTAGCACTTCTTTTGTAATCTTCAAACAATCAATGGGAATCGAGCTCGAATAGGGGTCTATGAACTAAGTCAATCTCTAGGGGTGGCTCAGCCTTCACATCTTAAGTAGGCTACAAGACCTAGGTATCTCCCCACTAGGTGTCACCTCTAGCTAGCAAATCAAAGACAGAGACTAGTGTACAAGGAATCATCTAGAAAAAAGAGAATTGAGTTTCATGAACTCTGATTTGATATTAACGCTCAAAAGGACGATATATAGCTCAAAGATATCTCACAAGGTGTCATAGTTGCCATGAGTGTTCTCTCAATGCTCACAGGAAACCCTAAGTGCAATGAATCACGTGAGTGTATATTCAGCCTCGTGAGATATCATGTAAATCCATAAAATTATATAGCCAAATTAACACGAATGTACTACCAATCAATTATTCATGGAGTCATAAAATCATATAAGGAGAAACTATGCATAAATGACTCAAGTGTGTAGTTCTTAGGTTATATACAGGTATGTGAAGGGTACGAGTCAATGTTAAGCATAGCATAATTCAATGTAATTCCTCACTACTCTTCCTTTCTTTCTTTCTTTCTTTTTGATTTTTGATGATTTTTTTTGTTTTTTTTTTTATTTTTTTTGTTTTTTTAATATAAAACCTAGTACGTATACATGCATAGCGGGTCTGGAGGAGGCTTGGGAGGAATTTCTTCTAGTGGGTGCAGATTTATAAATTGAACTAGCGAATCTCCAAATTTGAGTCGCCACAATGCCTCAGCTTTGTTATCTGCATAGAAGTTATCTATGAATAAATCAATACTTTCCTCAATATCAGACAACACATTTTCAAATTGTCTTTCTTGTTTTAACAAGAAAGGATCCTTATCCAGTATAGTTTCCATAAAATATACTTCTTTAAGAATCGGTCTTTGAGGAAAAGTTTTCGAAACAATTACCTTTGATTCTTCAGAAGCATCAACATTAAAATTTGTACCTGGTTCCTTGAAGGATAAACTCTCACCATTCTGCTCAACTTCTTCATCTAGTGCACTAGTCACCTTACCATAGCTGAGATTTGTTTCGGCATTGCAATCATTGACATTTGCTTCAATATAGGATGACGGTTCCATGATTGCGATCTGAACTTGAGTATCTGGCTGGGCTTGAAATTGGGATTCATCTATCTCCAAAGCATTCAATAATGTGTTCAGCCTAGTCAATTCGGTGCTTATCTCAATGATGGTTTGAGAAGTTTGAGAGTTGATCACATTTTGGCTTGCCATGAACTATTGCAAGCTAACGGTTAACGGCTGTATGGAATCTTCCATTTTCCTTCTTTGCATTGGAGGAGGCTGATTTGCAAAGTAAGAGGGTCCCAAGTCTTGGCCAAATGCTGCATAAGGAATGTATTGACTTTGTCCCTGGGGAGATGGCTCCACTTGGTCATTCGTCCAACTGAAATTTGAATGACTTCTACAACCTGCATTGTAAGTATCAGAATAAGGTTCATAAGAAATCTCAGAAACCATATACACCGGGTTAGACTGATCAAGAAAAACTTCCTTAAGAGTAGGAATAGTTGGACATGCATCAGTCGCATGCCCTGGATCCACACATATGCTACATTTTTTAGAAGATGATGGTAAAACATGTATTTCATTTACCTCCTTAAGCTCAATGGAATCTAACATTTTGGACATCAATGCAAGCCTAGCATTCAAATCATCAACTTCTTCCAATTGATACTTACCACCCCTACTAATACATTTTTGCTTTTCAGATCTATCATACACATCAGAGACAACCCAAGATTGGGCATTTTCAGCCAAATAATCAAAATAGTCAAAAGCTTCTTTAGGCTCTTTATTGAAAAACTCACCATTACACATTGTTTCCACAAATTGCCTCATCTTTGGTTGCAACCCCTCATAGAAAAAATTGATGACCCTCCAATTCTCATACCCATGGTGAGGACATGCATTTAAGTGGTCTTTGAAACGTTCCCAACACTGATAAAATGTTTCCACATCATTTTGGCAAAAATTCATGATTTGTCTTTTCAAAGCATTAGTTCTTTGCATGGGAAAAAATTTCTTTAAAAACTCAATTTGCATTTCTTGCCAAGTCCCAATGGATCTTGGCCTTAAGGAATAAAACCAGGTTTTTGCCTTTTCTTTTAAAGAAAAGGGAAACAATTTCAGTCTTATTATCTCCTTAGTGCATGTTCTATCCATGAATGTGACACAAACTTCTTCAAACTCTTTAATATGCAAATATGAGTTTTCAGATTCAAAGCCATGAAAATGAGGTAATAATGGAATCATCCCAGGTTTAAAATTAAAAGCATTTGCATTCAAAGGTAGAATAATGCAAGATGGGGTATTGGTCCTAACAGGTTGCAAATATTCTCTGAGTGTCCTATTAGGGTTCTCCATACCATGAGGTTCATTCTCAACCATGATGCTACATGTATCAAATGGTGATTCAAGTGAAACAGGTTCACTCGATGATGAGATGGATGAGTTTGTCCTGATTAGTCTAAATGTGTTATCTCTAGCCCAACTAGTCATACAAACTCAGTATAAACGCAATAAAAGCAAACAGGTCAAAGGAGAGGAAGTAGATATCACCCAGGTTGTGAAGACATTCACAGCTCTATAACACCTCTCTGAAATCTGAGAAACACTTCGATGATACCAATTGGTCTCCGGCAACGGTGCCAAAAACTTGACTCGTTCTGAGTTGTGCTTCCAAGTGCAGAAGTGTCAAGTTGTATCAAGGATGAGTCCAGGATCGTATTCCACAGGGACCACTGAGTATCAAAGTATTTATGCAAGTTTAGTGAAATCCTGTTGCTGAAAAATGGGGTTTGAAAATCTTTTTGGTCTTTTATGATTTTGAAAACAGTAAACAAAGTGAGAGAAGCTAGAGTAAACTATCAAAATGAAACTGAAATTTTATCAATTTTCCAAAAAATGTAAATCTAATAACGCAACCAAAACTAAACAGATTAACTGAAACAATTTTACCAAACACTCGGGTTACGGGTTCAACGTCTATTTGCTTCCACCGTTTACTAATTTCCTAGGCCTTACTCCTCTTCTTCTTAATCCAATCAAGGCATTAATAAGATGAAATTTTATTACTAAAGATCAAGTAAATAGGCCACATCCAAACGGAAGAAAATAAAAACTCTCATTAAGCATCAACTGAATTTTATGTAAAAATTAGTTGATTAAAATCCTAAATTAAATCAAGATTTTGATGTGCCTATCATCAACAACAAAACAAGAAATAAGAGCCAACGATTTATCAATGATGCCTTCAATATTCGGTTTTAACCAAATAAAAGTCTAACAATAATTTCTTAGGAGCACTAATAAACCATAGAAAACAAACGACATTGACCCACAACCCGAGTTACCAAACTTAGCCACTCATGCTCACAATACACAATTTCCAGGTCAAATTAATTCCACGGTGGCTCACTGCATCAATAAAATGAAAAACCATAAGAAAAATACAAACCTTGATAAAACCGAACCTAATCTAAATTGAGTTTCAACAAAAAAAAATAAAAATAAATCTTGAACAAAAAAACACAACTAATTGAATTTTCCAAAGGAAAAAACAACCTAACAATTATTTAAAATCTAAAATAAACCTTAATACTAATTTAACCATGTCCAACTTTCAATACAAAAAAAGTAAATAAATAAATAAATAAAAGAAAGAGATAGAAAAAAGAGAGAGAGATAGAGAGAGCCATGGGAGCTGCAGTTGGAGTGGTGCTCAGCTAGCCTGGTTGTGCTATGGAGGAGCTTCTGGGGTCTTCAAAACTCTGCTGCTGCTACTGGTATTGTTGCTATTGGTGTTTTTGTAGAGGATGAGGCAGTGTTGTGGCTGGAGCAGAGAATAAAGAAAAGAGAAAAAAAAAAGCGAGAACAGAAGGGCAGGAAGAAAACCAAGAAGAAGGAAAAGATAAAGAGAAAGGGAATTGGAAGAAGGGAGAAGAGGAGGAAAGCCTTCGGGCTGCCTGTGAAAGAAGGGGGAGAAGAAGAAGAATTTGAAAGAGATTGGGGGAAGCCCTAGACCCGGTTTAGTCAACCCGACCCGACAACTTGACCCGACCCGGCCTGCATGGTCGGGTCACATTTTTGCTCTCTGTTCACTGCAATATTTGACCCTTCTGAAGCTAGTTTCTCACAAAACTCAAAACATAAAAGTTGTAGATAATATTTTCCTCTTTCTCTAAAAATTTGAATCGCTTTGATCGAAGTTTGGACGGAAAATTTATGCATGAAATACGAACAGGTGTCAGTTTTGGTTCCCGATACTTTTCCTGCAATGAAAAATTATCAAAAACTCGTAAATTGCACAATAAAACTCAAGAATGATAATGTCAGCACTTTATTAAAATATTGGACAAATTTGGGCATTTAATTAAAAATATACTCCGTAAAGACCTAGTTAAAGTGCCCAATTACGTAGTTTGCACGCATAATCACCTTCAAAAACCATATGGGAGCATGTTTCTTGGTTAACATCCCAAAGATAAATTAATTGAGAGTTTTGTTGAGTTCTGAATTTTGGGAAGAGTGTGAATATTGTGTTGATTGAGGAGACAAATCCATTCATACGGTGCTTAATTCAATTTTATTTCCAGGGCTAATAATATAAGCTATACTATGATTGAATGGTTTAAAGTTCAATATTGAGTGGTTTGTGTTTATATTCTAAAGAGTGCTATAGTTAACTTATACTTGACAATCATTTGGTTGTTTTGCTTTCCAATTTTGTTTGATTGGTTTGGATAGTGTGGTTGAAGATTGGATGTTTAATTAGTTCTGTTGTTGATTGTATAAAAGAAACCAAGTTATTGTGTGTTTGACAAATTAAACAAATAAGTCAAAGAATTGGTTAAACAATAAAAGAAGTTAAGTATTCTTAAAAGGAATTAAAAGAAAGTTTTGAAAATCCCAATTCACCCCCCTCTTGGGAAGCTTTCCTAATTTCAATTGGTATCAGAGCGGGGTTATAAAAAATCCTAACAAGTAGTTATAAAAAGATCTATATGGCTAACTTAGGCGTAGCTCCCTTTGGAGAGGGACAATCTTCAACTAGGCCTCCTATATTTTGTGGTATAAATTACACTTTTTAGAAAAAGAGAATGCAAATCTATCTCTAAACTATGAATTGGAAAGTATGGGAAATTGTTATAGATGGAGATCAAATTCCTACTAAGATCATAGATGGAAAACAAATTCCCAAAGAGAAAAGAGATATGACTGATATAGACTATAAGATGCTACAAGTTAATTCTAGTTCTATACATGCTTTATATTGTGCTTTAGATGCTAATGAATTTAATCGAGTAATGGCTTGCAAATCAGCTAAGGAGATATGGGACAAGCTAGAAGTAACATATGAAGAAACAATAGATGTTAGAGAAAATAGGATTGATATGTTAACAAGTGAGTATGAAGCATCCAAATTAGAATCAAATAAAGATTCTAAGAAGAAAAACAAAAAGGCCATGAAAGCCACTTCTTGGGATAGCACAAGTAGTTTGAAATGTGAATCAAGTGACCAAGAGGTCGCTTATACTTGCTTTATGGCTAGGGACGATAAGGAAAGCTCTTCAGCTAATTTCTTAGATAATTCTTGTAGTAATTCATCTAGTGAATCCAATGATGGGGGTATACCATCTTATGATGAACTACAAAATGATCTATTCAAAGTATATAAGATTCTTATCAAAGTAAATAAACAAAATGCTTCATTGAAGAATAAGAATGAAGGATTAATAAAAGAGTTAGAATCCCATAGAAATGCTGAAAGAGAAAAGGATTCAAGGATCAAGAAAATATAAAATAAGTATGAAGCTGCAATAAAAGAAATAGAAGCTAAAACTCTTGCTAAAAAAGAAAATGACTTGAAAATCAAGAAATTAGAAAGCAAGAATGAACAAATGATAGAAGACCTTCAATCCCTATCCTCTACGGTATATAAGAAAGATATGTATATTTCTGATTTAGAGGATAGGATCAGAAAATTATCTCTAGAGTTAGAGAAATCATTAAAGAAAGTTGACAACAAGAAAGAGATGGAGATAAACGATCTCAAGACTCAAATCAAAGATAAAAATAAGATCATTTATAACATCACTAAAGGAAAAGAAAATCTTGATAAGATGATTGGCTCATAAAGAATGTCATTGAACAAAGAAGGCATTGGTTTCAATGGAGTTGAAAATAAAAGGAAAAAGAATCTGTACATGGGATATTTCTCAAAAGGATCCAAAGACTATGCAAATATGTCTTCTAATGCCTACACTAACACCATATGCTATCAATGTAAGAAAAGGGGGCATATAAAGTTTGAATATCCATTTAAAAGAAAGGGTGTTAAAACAAAACAAGTATGAAAGATAAAAGAAACATCCTTGTGAAACCTACCGGACCCAAAAAGGTATGGGTACCAAAAATGAAATAATAACTTCATACAAACATAAAGAAAATAGCATTGTTGGTCCAAATCATAGGATGATTTTTTACAAGGCTTAAACTTAGGAAAATATTAAGAAAATATCAAATTAAGCTTATTACATATGTATCTTGATTAAGAAGAAGATATTTGAGAATGAAAGCCTATATACTACATGCTTACATGCCTATATGATATGCTCCTTGTTTATGTGATATGCTGATATGCTATATGCTACATGAGTTGACTTATATTGATAATTTATGGCTCACTATGTTGAAAATTTGAGCACGAGATTATTGCGTATAAGCATGAATTTTGATATGAGATTAGTTCTTGAGCATGCCTGCTATTGATGAATCATATGGATAAACTTACTACTTTTACTATTGATATCTATGAGCTATGAAAGATATAACAGTTATATTGTTATCCATGAGCTATGCATGATGTGATAATGACTTTGGTATCTATAAAGTATATTTGGCATCACATTTTAAAAATTTTAATTGGTATCAAAATTTGAAAGCTCTCTTAGTATCACAATCTAAAAGTTCAATTTGTCTTTGAGCATGACGAGTATGATTATGTCCTTGAGCATGGTATGACATTGATGATATTAGCATGATGTTGATATTTGATACATGACATGATTAAATGTTTTGGAACATGGGATGATAAATGCAAAGTTGGTAACAAAATTGGATGTATTGAATTAAGGGGGAGTTATCACTTACTGCTTATATTATGATAATTTCCCTATTAATCAATTGATATCATGAATTAAATTTAAAAATTTTAAATTGGTATCATAAAATCATCAATTGGTATCAAAAATTGGTATTTTGAATAATATCAAAGGGGGAAAAAGTTGTTAGTAAAGATATTACACTCTATACATGTTATATTGAAAAATAATAACTTGAGTGTGTACATATGGTTGATATGCATGAAAGATTAGATTTTACTGCTTTTAATTTAAATTCTTATTTTGGTTCTTAGTTGTACTTTTGATTGTTAGTGACAAACTTTTGAGTTTGCAATTGAAGCCATCTTTATTGCTTTCCTTTACATACTTTTCTTTATGGCTTTCATATATATGCTTTCCTTTACATGCTTTTATTTAAATACCACGGAAGTTTAAATCTTTGAAATTGATGATACCCTTGGGGATAGGATAACCTAGTTACGAATTCAGTCATCTATACAGATTATGCTATGGTTCATATACGGGGTGGATTCGTGATCATTGAGATAGAGTATACCGTGGCTCTCGACCATACTCCAAACAATTGGTGCACCTTCGCTACTCTATGCCCTCGAATGGTCCACTCAGTCGTTAGCCTAAGATAGATAGCTAACCAAACAAATAATTTGCACCAAAGGACAATCTAGGCGTGATTTATGCTCTTAGATTTTCTTTGTAGGAGTAGTGATAATATAGAATTTACATACTTTAAGTAGAATGTTAGAAAAACCTTTTAAAAATCTCTCCCTTTTACTTTGTTTTACACAAAGTTGTAGTATACTAAATTGGAAGTGGTAAATAACTACACCTTAGTCCCTGTGGATCAATACCCGACTTACTCACTGTTCTACTGAACTTGGGAGTAGTTAGGTTTACAAATTTTATTTTTTCTAGTTGAGGACCTAAGCCTTGGCTAGACAAAACCCTACCAAATTTTGGTGTTGTTGCCAAGGACTAGGTCATAGTTATAAGCCAATTTCTAGTTTAGAGTATTATTAATTTGTTTTTTTTTTTTGTTTAACACACTGAAGTCTTGATTGTGTGTTATATTTGTTTATGGTTGGTTTGCATTCTTTGGATCCTGAGTTAGTGTCTATAGGCCCCGAGATTGAGAGATCATGTAGGTCCATTAGGAAACCCACCTCTAATCCTGAGTTCACTATGTCTTCCAAAACCAAAATCATAGCCAAACGTCCTCCAGTTCCCGCTGCTCAAAATCCAGAACCCTAAGCTAGCCACTAACCTGTAGTGGAAGAGTGATGTCTTAGACCTCCTAGAGACTAATTTGTGCCCAATACAAACACTTTGCCATCATTTATCTGATATCCAGATGTCGAGGCGATGTAATTTGAGATCAAGACTTCCATCATCTCAATGATTCCCAATTTTTATGGGAATTCTAATGAAAATCCTTATAAGCATCTAGATGAATTCCTCGAAATATGTTCTACCATCCACATCCACAATTTTGGTGATAATGCCCTCTTCTTAAAGCTTTTCCCGTTCTCTCTGAAGGATAAAGCCAAATATTGGCTAACGTCTTTAGAGCCGAACTCAATGACCAACTGGGCCACCATGCAGCATGAGTTCTTGAAAAAAGTACTTTCCAATTGGGAAGACTAACCAGCTTAGGAGAGCCATGATTAGTTTCTCACAGTTGGATGGGAAACTATTTTTTGAGACCTGGGAGCACTTTAGGCACCTCTTACATAAATGCCCACATCCCCAAGCACCTACGTGGCAATTGGTTCAGACCTTCCATAAAGGATTAGCTGAGTGCAACCAATCCATGGTAGATGCATCTTGTGGAGGTATTTTCCTCACCAAGCACGAGAATGTGGCCATGGTTCTCTTCAAGAACCTAGCCGAGATTTCTCAGCAGCATGTTTTTGCTACTTGTAGACCATTTGAACCATCATCCTCCAATTCCAAGGGCGTCTTTGAGTTGGCTTCGGGCCATGACCTTGCACCAACCTTGCACACCATAGTCAAACAGTTAGATCAGTTCTTGTCCTCAGGTCAGCAACCACAACCTGTGGTGTGTGCAAAGGTGTGTGCCATTTGCACTAATCCTTCACACACTTTCTATAATTGCCAACATGCACCTTCCTAGCCTGAGTTTGTATAGGAAGAAGTTAAGGCTACCCATAATTGGTACGATAGGTCGTCCAATGACCCCTATTCAAAAACATATAATCTTGGGTGGAAATAGCATCCTAACTTCTCCTGGAGGCCACAAGCATCGGGTTTACAAACTCAAAGGCCTTAATCATCACCCACTACTCCATCTCCGTGCCCATTCCAAAATACCCAAAATCCTCTTGTGTCTGCCCCTAAACCTTCATTATAGCAACACTCATCTCCTCCTCAAACCCAATATGATAAATATTTTCAGGAGACAATGTTGAGAGGCCTCAAGGGCATTGAGGCTGATAACCAAGTCGATAGGCTATTATTCCACTCTCACTCCTAGTCTATTTCCAAGCTAGAAGCCCCCATAGGCCAACTAGCTACTTGTTAGCTTTACCGTGATCCCAAGAGGGGGGGTGAATTGGTATTTTTAAATTTTACCTTCTAAGTATTCCTCCTAGCAGCAGTATGTTCACAAGCCTAGGGTCAATCTAGTGCAAATGATGTAAATGTGCCAGAGATCAGATGAAGCAGTTTAAACAATCACACAAGTATCAGAAAGCAGTAAAGAGAAGATGACACGCGGATATGTTATCGAGGTTCGTCCAACCGCCTACGTCCCCGCCTTGGCTAACCAGCACAAGGATTATCACAATACCTTGCTCACTTAAACGGGTGGAGCGTCACCTATACAAACCAGGTCAAATTACCACAGGGCTGACCTCAACCTTAACCAGGTCAATTAGCGGGGCTGACCTCAACCTTTACACCAATCCTTACCGGGCTGGATTACCGCCCCCTCAGGCCACGCCTGGAATCTCTCAGATATACAATCAAAGGTACAATACAATTGTGCTTTCAAGTAAAGCAGATATGTACCACAAATGCGCACAAACACAAACACCACAAGTGATTTAAAATGTAAGCTCTGTGTGGTCTAAAATGTCAATCTCTCAACTATGTTTTCTATCAGTGTAACACGTACGTGAGAGTGTCAATAATAATCTGTGCACTTCAAAATATTCAGTCAAGAGTGTTCACACAGAATACCAAGCAAGCCTCAATATTATCAATTAATAGAATGCGTATGTGCTTGTATTGCAAAGTAGATAATCTTTGTTTTCGGTAAATGATATATATTTATAAAACTTGTACAAACAATACCACAAAGATTTATATATCACATACACACGAATATCCTTTCCCAAATATATCAATATGAACACCACAAGATATTCAAATATGTTTGAAAGTATTTTTGCAATCTCCAAACAAAAATGAACTTCCTAAGATATTGCAACTAGAGTGCAATACTTGGGATGTCACAAAGAGTCTTTCTTAGGGCAGGCTTATTGGCAAAGCCTCCTAAGAAAACTTAGGTTATGCTCTCAAAAATCAATTCAAATACACAGCAATATGAAGAGCTAACCAAAAATAAAAGACTCAATACACTTACAAATGATTTGGATAGATGAAGAGTGTAAGCTTGAGTAGGTTTTCAAAGTAATGTAAGTAGTAGGAGGCAAATATGAGTATTTGGCTTGAGAGAAAATTTTTCTTAATTTATTTGCTAATCTGTGCTTAATCCACCAAATGAAGGAGTATATATAGATATACCAAGAATTTTGACCGTTGGGGACTTATTAGGAATTTTCAGAAAAGATTAATGACACTTAAGAAAATTTAACCCTGTTTAAAAAATTTAATTGCGGTAAAAAAATCAGGGCAACCCGAGAGGTCCGGTCGACCAAAAGTAGCTCGGTCGACCGGGACTCAAGTAGCTCGGTCGACCGAGGTCATTTTGAACTAAGGGGTCGGTCGACCGGGTAAGGCGATTTTTGAAATCTCCGAGTTTCGGTCGACCGAGGCCTTTTTGAACTGCACGGCTCGGTCGACCGAGTTGTTGGGAATTCTCCCGAGGCGCTTCGGTCGACCTAGTTGTTGGAGTACAAAAGTGGTCGGTCGACCGGGGGGTCAAATAGTTGACTCCCAGGTGGTTTGGTCGACCGAGGTCAAATGACCTGTAAGGGGTCGGTCGACCGGGACCGGGTCAAATAGTTGACCCGGACCGGTTTCGGTCGACCGGGCCAATTTGAACTGTTTGGCTCGGTCGACCGAAAGTGCACCAAGTGTGCATTTCGGTCCCGAATTGACCCAACTCAATCAATTTTAAGTGCCTAATAAACATATGTGCATATGTGTGTGTCCTAAGGCCACTTGGGGTCCAATTTTGAAGACACCGAAAAAGTCCGGTGTCGGTCGCCCGAAGGTACACTCTAAGGTCTTTCTATGGTTCGGTTTGAGCTTACAAAGTAAATCATTCATGTGATGTGTGTGAGCTTATTACAAACCGAAAAACCCTAATTACTATTACAGACAAAATTCACTTAGAGATATTACAATTGGGAATATGAAATTGTCTTCAAGCTTTCGCGTGCCCTTGAATGTATGTTAGTATAAACCTGCACATGAACTGGATATTTATTAAATACAATTGAGTTTGTCATTATCAAAACCAGGGTGTGACCTATAAAGTCAACAGTTACTGCATAGATAAATGGTCTTTTAATTGCATTCCTGGTCATTAGTGATAGACGTTTGAGTTGCAATTGAATGATTTTTACATGCTTTCCTTTGCATGCTTTCTTTGCTGCTTTCATTTCAATACCATGCAAGTTTACATCTTTGAGTGTGATGATACCCTAGGGTAAAGAATAGCCTAGCTAGGGATTCAGTAACCTATATATATTAGTCTATGGTTCATGTACAAGGTAATATCATGATTGTTGTGATAGAGTATACCCAGGTTTCTAATCGTGCTTCGGGTGATGGTGCACCTTCGCTACTCTAAGCCATCGAATGGTTAACTTAGTCATTAGCCTAATACGGATATCCGACCGAACATAGTTAGCATTAGTGCACATGACAATCTAGGCATGATTTATACTCTAAGATCTACTTTCTAGGAGTAGTGTTAATATAAATTTTCTGCTTTTAGTAGTTGTTAAAAAAAACCCAATCAAAGTCTCTTTTGTTTCCTTTTTACACAAAGCGTAGTAAATTAAGCTAGAACTTGTTAGGTTTATAAATTTTATCTTTGGTAGTTAAGGACCCAAGTTTTGGCGAGCCTACCAAATTTTGGCACCATTGCCAGGGACTGTGTTATGGTTGTAAGCCAATTTCTAGTTTAGAGTACTCTACTTTGTTTTTTCTTTGATTTCTTTGATTTTTATTTTTTTATATTCTGAAGTATTGATTGTGTGCAGCATGTGTATATGATGAATTTGCATTTTTTGGATCTTGTGTTAGTTTCTATAGACCCTGAGATTGGGAGATCCCGTACGTCCATTAGGAAGTCTGCCTCTAGTCCCAAGTTAGCCAAGTCATCCGAACCTAAAGTCATAAATGAACGTAATCTAGTTCTCGCCTTTCAAATTTTGGAACCTCAGGCTCCCCTCCAACCTATGGTGGAGGAGCAACCTCTTCGGCCCCTTAGAGACTACTTCACACCCAACACACACACTTCACCGTCTTGCATCCAGTTCTCGAATATCGAGGCGGCACAATTTGAGATTAAGACTTCCATCATCTCGATGCTTCCCAATATCTATGGGAATTCAAATGAAAATCCTTACAAGCATCTAGATGAGTTCCTCAAAATCTATTCCACCATGTGCATACCTAATTTTAGTGACGACGCCCTCCAATTGAGGCTTTTCCCATTCTCTCTACAGAACAAGGCCAAACATTGGCTGAATTCCTTAAAGCAGAAATCGGTGAGCAACTGGGCCATCATGCAACATGAGTTCTTAGAAAAGTACTTCCCAATTGGAAAAACTACCAGCTGAGGAAGGCCATCACTAGTTTCTCATAATTGGATAGGGAACTGTTTTTCGAGACATGAGAGCGCTTTAGGGACCTTTTGTGCAAATGGCCACATCACCAAGTCCCTAAGTGGCAATTGGTTCAGACCTTTTATGAAGGATTATCTATGAAGGATTATCTGAGTGAGACCGGACCATGGTAGATACATCATATGTAGGTACTTTCCACTTTAAACACGAGAATGAGGCCTGACCTCTTTTCGCGAACCTCGTTGAGAATTCTCAGCAGCATGCTGTTACTGCTCGTAGATCATCCCAACCTTCATCTTCCAATTCTAGATGGGTTTGTGAGTTAACAGCTGGCCATGACCTTGCACCCACACTACACACTATAGCTAAAATGTTAGATCAGTTCTTGTCCTTTGGACAAAAACCACAGCCTGTGGCATGTGCAGAAGTGTGTGCCATTTGTTCTTATCCTTCACACACTTGTTATAATTGCCCCTATGCGCCTCCCCCACCTAAAGTTGTGCAGGAGAAAGTTAACACTACCCATAATTGGTACGATAGGTCATCCAATGACCCCTATTTGAACACGTACAATCTTAGGTGGAATAAGCATCCTAACTTTTCTTGTAGGCCACAAGATCTCAGTTTTCAATATCAAATACCTCAACAATCACTCACTAGTCCACCTCCTTACTCATACCAAATTGCCCAAAATCTTCCCATCTCTACCCCTAGACCTTCATCTTTTCAGCCACCATCTTCTCTTAAGCCCAAATATGATTATTTTTAGGAGACGGTGCTGAAAACCCTCAAAGGCACTGAGGCCGATCACCAAGTACATCGACAATTACTCCATTCTCACTCCCAGTCTATTGCTAAGCTAGAAGGAACCAAGGGGTAACTAGCTACCCCTTTGAGTTGGAGAGATGAGGGTAAATTTCCAAGTAAGCCTCTAGTAAACCCTATGGGCCAATACAGGGTAGAAAGTGAGCCAGCTGTTGGACCTTCATTGTATCATGAGCAAGCCCAGGTTGTAAACATTCTTTAGAGGGGTAAGGAGGTGAACAATAGGGTTGGGGAGAAGTTAGATTAAGAAAAGGGTAGAGAGAAGATAAGGGAAGAGCTTGATGATGAACCATGTGATCCTCCTTCTTCTAATCCAATAGCTGATATCTAGACACCAACCCTCTCTAATGATGGAGAATGTCCCAATTATGTCCCTATTGTTCCATTTCCTGTGGCTTTTCATGCATACTTAAAATTTAGGAAGGAAACCAATGTTGAGTCCAACATGGAAACATTCTGACAAGTCAAAGTCAACATTCCTCTCTTAGATGCTATCAAGCAAGTGCCTATATATGCCAAGTTCCTTAAAGACCTATGCACGCAGAAGCAAAATTCAAGGGTACACATGAACAAACAAGTTAGGCTGGCCAAGCATGTGAGCTCAATTCTATTAGGACACCTTCCTCCAAAACTAAAAGACCATGACACTCCTACCATTTCATGTGTAATTGGCGATTACACCATTGATAAGGCTCTTTTAGATTTAGGTGTGAGTGTGAACCTCCTTCTCTACTCGGTCTATAAGAAATTCAATTTAGGAGAGCTGAAGCCCACCTCGGTCATCTTGAATTTCACCAACCAATCAGTAAAAAGTCTCTCGGGTGTGATAGAGGTCGTCTTGGTCAAAGTAGAAGAGTTCTACTATCCTATCGAATTTATAGTATTGGATATGGAATCTTTCAACCGAACCAAGGACCTGATCCCCATCCTATTAGGATGACCATTCTTAGTTATGGCTAATGCCTACATTCAATATAAGACTGAGATTATGGACATGTCCTTTTGGCAACATGCAGCTCCGGCTGAATGTATTCCAAGCTTCCCAACATCCACCTGATGACTTCCAAGCTATGGATGTTGACATGATTGATGAATGTTCTGAGGAAGTGGCTCCCTCAATTCGCTAGAGGGACCCTTCAGAGGATATACTTTAGCCCATGAGCCCCTCTATTTCTAGTTTGAAGGATCCGTATAAGAAAATTCTTGCCATTCCTTATTCGGCCTCCAGTTTAGAGGGACGAATGTGGGTAAGTGAGACATGGTTTAATGAAGCAATGGTGGAAGAAAACCTTTTTTTGAACCAGGGTGAGTTCGACATGAGCTTTCATTGTGTCTGGCTTAAGGCAAAAAATTTAGCACTTTCGGGAGGCAACTCGAGTATTTTTATTTTTCTTTTGAGTCCTTAGGTTGTATATTGTAGTGTAACTAGGGTTTAAGGTCTTTAGAGTAGGGTTTATGATAGTTGGGGGTGCTACTAAGGTGCGACCAAAGCACACATAGGTGACCTGGTCGAGCCGTAAAAGTCTTTTAAGCTTCCAAAGTACTAAAAGGTTTGACCAAAGGTGCAACCATCACTTCCTTGGAGTGACCTATTGGAGCCTTTAAACTCTTTGAACTTGTAAATTACCGAGATGTTCGACCATAGGTGCGACCATCACTAGGCTAGGCTCCACTTGATCGGGAGTTAGTGTTCATGAATCAGTTGGGGGTGCAACCAGGCATGACCAGAACATAGTTGGTGCGACGTGGTTGAAACTGTCCTAAGTCACGTTTAAACCCTCTTCTTGCGAAGATCAAAACTACTTTCTCTTGATCCCTTCATCCCTCCCTCATCACACCTCAGCCTAACTTAGTTGCCCGAGCCTACCCCACCTTTAGAGAGCTCTAGCGAGCTTCTGGCATCCCTCTTGTGACTTGCCCTAGCTTTAGTGATTCATCACAGCGCATTAGGGTTTTAGTCAGTTGTTGCTTTGCACCTGTGTCTCATCGTTTTCTCCAATTTTCTATCTCACCACCCCTAGTTGATTTCCATCAAAGATACATCAACATTTGGGATCTCAGACTAGCTCGAAGCAAACCCACTCACCATGATCTGCCGCCAAGCAGCAAAGGGACCAAGGCCCACTAAGGGAAGAGTCTTCTTCAAGGGGGCAAGTGGCCTCAAGAGAGCAGGAACGACCTTTTATGGAAATGAGAGCATTAAGGGTAACCGATGAGCATATTCAGTTGCCCTCAATCTGAGTTGCAGTGCCACCTCCTACAGAGTAGGGGGCATGTCTACCCAGTTGGTGCCATTTTGTACAATTAGGCCAACCATGCCACTCCCCGCTCTTACCCCTAAAACCTGCCGTTTGATGGCGGCAATGGTGCAAGTAGTGGCCGCTACAGTAACAACCCCTTCATCTCCCCTCGGTGGTGCTCCTGATAATCCGTATATTATTTCTGATTCTGATTTTGATTTGTATTAGGACTAGCCCTTAGGATACCTTTTGCGCTATCTACATACGTACCATGCTCAGGTACAATTTTTCTTCTCTTTTCTTTTTTTATTATTATTTTCTTTTGTATGTATCACCATGTTTTTGAATGGCTATACCTGTTCGTATTATGTTTACATTTCCATTGTACTACCTATGAAATTAATGAAATTATATTGTGCTTTTTCCTACTTGTCTTTTGTGCTTCAATGTATCAGTGCAGATTTTTTCTATTGTTGGATTTTAAATGGTTGTTGTATAAGCAGGTATGCTAATTGATTTTATAGCACCGTGTAGTGTTTCCTTCCCTTTTATTTCAGGTTCTTTCTTTCGATACTTCAGTAGGGACACTGAAGCTTTAAGTTGAGCGTAGGGGTTAGGAAACCACTATATGACACAATGTGAGCACAAAACTAACACTTTTAAAATTTTCAATGACAATATCTATTTTATGCCATGATAACACTGTTTTGCCTTTTTACATACTTCTATATCACCTACATGTTACATGCATAGGCTTATTATTTATATGACCTTGTTATGCTCACTAACGAAGTAGTGAGTTACTTGTACGTAGTTTCACATAATATAGCCAATGTGTTATTTTGTCACTCTATAAGGGTTGACTAATGGTTCATTCGTTTTAATACTATTGTGTAAGATTTTGTATTTATATGGTACTTCACAAGGCTAGGATGCACTTTCACATGATTCGTAGCTCTTAGGGTTCCTCGAGAGCACAAAGAGAACAAATGTGGCAACTATGATCCCTTGTGAGGTTTTGTTGAACCTTTCATTTTCTTTAGAGTTTTTGACATCAAACTCTAAGGTCACGGAATTCAACTTTCCTTTTTTGGATATTCCTTGCATGCTAGTCTCGGTTTTTACATTTTCTAGCCTAGAGGTGATGTCTAGTGGGGAGATATAAACCTGGGTCTTGTTGCCTACTAAATACGAGAGAATATGCCACCCCTAGAGATAGACATAATTCATGAACTTCTTTTTGAGCTTATTTTCCTTTTGGTAGCATGAAGACGACGGAAGTTGTGAAAATTTTCCTAACTGATCATGAAAGAAAAATGTAAAAAGGATGAATAGAAGAGAAATAGAAATGAAAAGTACATAGAATACTTGCTCCAAATATAAAAGGGTCAAGCTAGGGACACAACACACATGATCCTACACGTATGAAACTTCTTGAACTATTCGATTCATATGATGTATTCATGCCTAGTTTATGGATAAGTCAATCTAGGGTGGTCTTGGTTGGATGTGGCGAGTAGGTGAGAAAGTTCTAGGGTGAAGGCTCTGACACCTCATTAATAGGCTGGATCCCATTCTCATGATCCTAGTTTACTTTATTTTTTGTGTTAGTTCTTCAAAATATGTGAGATGTTTGATCATGATATTCTTCCTCACATATGAGAGTGAACCTATCTTCTTGAGTAATATGACCATTCTATAGGTGTCCAAGGGCAACCTGAGTGTGATGAATCATTCACTTTACACATGCCTTGTGAATTTGCCTATTTATACTTGAATTTAGATGATGATATTAACTCTAAATTGCAATTGTTGGTTGATTCTCTATGAGTTGTGCTTTTCTTAAGGGTTATACACCGTTAACACTCGTATGAGTAATTTGCTTCAGAGTTGTTTGTATAGTGGAGTTATATATGAAAGAGCCTGTGTGTAATTAGGTTATATTTTGGGATGTAAAATGGTATGATTGTGCTGCACTTGATCTTATTTTATGTTTACTGATATTGGTGTTTGTGAGTACTACCCTGGAAACCCTCACAAGACTACAACTCATCCACTAGGGTTATCTAGGGGTTTAAAGCCTGGTTGTGTATGGTAAATGCAACTGAGGTAGATAATATTTTCTAATTTTCTTAGTTTTTTCTTTGCTCGAGGACTAGAAAAGTGTAAGTTGGGGGCTGTGATGTGTTCCAAAAATGTACTATTTTAGGGCCCCATTTACCTTTGTTTTGGCTTTATTTTTCTTGTAAATACCTTTCGTTATCATTGTTTGGAGTTATGCAAGGTTTATTTATGTTTCAAGAAAAATAGGTTAAAATCGAGTAGTTAAGCAATATGAGAAGCCAAGGGAGTATTTGGGAAGCACAAAAATCAAATCAAATGCTCAACCAAGGCCCTAGAGCCTCAATGCATCAAAGGAAGGAAGACATGGTTTGACCATGTGGGCGACCATCTAACACAGGGGTGACCAAATCACAAGCTGTAGACTCCAAGGTTTAGGCTGAGAAAGAAATGCTACAAGGTTTGACCAAATGATCGACCAAGTGATCCCAAGGGGCAACTAGGTTGAGATACTGAAGCTAACTGAGCCAGAAATACTGAGAGTCTTGACCAACAGCTCGACCAGGGAGACCATGAAGGGCAACCAAGTCGAGATCTTGAACTTTCATGAAGACTGAGATCTTGCAAGTCTCGACCATCATCACGACTAGCAAGACTTAAGAGTGTGACTAGGTTAAGAAGACTTGAATTTGAATTCTTGATTTACTAGGAGCCATGACTAGTGGAGAACAAGGGTGCAACCTGGTCAATAGACACGAACTGCTTTGCAATATTTTTGCAGAACTTTCCTATTTTTAATTTTAAACCTTGTAAACCCTTTTGGGTATAAAAAATAGCTTCGTATATGTTCTTAGGGTTCCTCTTTGGCCTCTTTTAGGTTTGTGACTGGCCTAAGAAGCCATTGAGAGCCATTTAGATTATAATTTATTGCTTCTCCTTCCAATTCCTGTACTGGTTTGTGTAAGGATTCTTCGAAGGCTTGTGATAACCTACGAGTCCCTTGTGCTGCTGCCTAGATATATGGTCTTTTGATTGTATTCCCAATCGTTAGTGATAGATGCTCGAGTTGCAATTTTTTAATTTAGGTGTAATTCCAAGAGGGGGGTGAATTGGGTATTTAAAAATTACTTAGGATTATTTTATCACTTAATCTGTAATTTAATATTTAACAAAATAATCACAAGTTTGGGAATACTTAAATTTCAATTTATTACACTATCCAATAAAATTAATTAAAATTAATATCTTAATAAACTCAGTGATACACAATTAATTCTCAAGTGCACGTAATATTTAGCAACATACATACATACATATAAGATAGAAAATTAAATGCAAACGGAAATTAAAAGCGTTAAAGGAAAAAGAGAGGCAAACACAATTTTTTCGAGATTCAGCCAACCTGCCCTACGTCCTTGACTTGAGCAACCCACTTAAGGATTCCACTAATCCCACTCCTTTAACTGGGATGGAGCTTCTCGTTACAATCCGCTGCTTACAAGAGGCGTACCTTCCTCCTCACCTTGGTTCACAACTCGAACCGTCAAAATAATAAAATGATTACAATTTTCTGCAAACTCAAATGTTTCACAACAAGGTAATGATTACAATTGAAATCCTAATACATACTCAAATAATATAACTTGAAGCTCAATGAGTGTATATGATGTTTTCAATAATATTTATGTAAC